>NC_083771.1:47469051-47606551 GCF_963514075.1 Conger conger | reverse complement strand
TTGCCGTATTCCATCGGAACTACGTGCCTAATTTATTATTTTCTTTTTCTTTTCTTTTTTTAACAAAGATCAAATGTACAGAAACTGGGCGGGGCCTATGAGCAAAGTGGGAGGGCCCAGGCCACCATTAGTGCATTGAAAGTTTGGCATTTATATATGTAAGACCGACATCTGGCATTATCACTCAGGGCTGGTCAGCTTGCTGGCTTCCTCAGGTATTGTGGAATATGTGGCTGTAAAGTAATTTAACCCAGGAGCATGCATCATTAACCCCCCCCCTTATCTCCACACCCATACGGGCAGGAGCCTGTGGGGGAAGACTCAGGCCTCCAGCCGTAAAACTCGTTACGACGGGGCAACATCCTTTACGGCAGGGGAAGGTTTCAGAGGGCACGGCCTGTTAGGCCCTGACCTTCTCCTGAACCCCCCTTCATTGCTCTCTCCCTCTTTTACTCAGTCACTAAATGATGTGTACAGCATTGGATGTTTCATGACAAAGTCAGTTTAGATAATATTCATGTTTGGTATTATATGGTTTTATTTCTGCAACAGCAAACCCTGTACATCATAACCAACCAGGAGAAGCTGTGTGGAGCTCTGCCCCAGTGAAAGCCATGTGCCTCAACCCCCCTGCGCTTCCTGGGGAGGCGTGGCTCCAAATTACAGATGGATGACCCATTTTTTATGGTTAACATCAAAGACCAGATTTTGGATTTAAGGACAGCAAACTAAGCAATCTGGGAGAATGCAATCAGCCTCCCGTGCACTCCGTGTACGTAATTTCTTCGTACAGGGTGTCTGTAGTCAGACTCCCGTATGTAGCTTTTATTACCAGGTATGACTTTTTAAGACTCTGTAATATGGTTTCTGTTGTGATGTTTTTTGATTTGGAACTAGAATGCAATTACGTGTATGTAACCTGCCTGGTAAAATAAAATTGTTAACTTGATCTGTTTGGTTTTCCTTACTGACACTTAATGTTACACAGGGAATGCTTGGTTTACCCCCTCAAACTGGTCTGGGGAGGATGATTATTTCCACTTAATGTATCATGGCGTATAGCACCCGTAGACCTATGTTGGTAAATCCCTCGCCTCCGCATGGTAGTTCATTCATGTCGAGCACAGCCGTAGCTATGTTGGTCTGCTTGGGTCCCTAGGCTGTAAACAGATATACCCGAGAGTAGCTATTCCTGCGACCTCTGTAATGACTACAGATAGCTAGTCAGTTTGTGAGACGTGCACATAACGCGCGATGTGACATGCGGCGGTACCAGCAGAGGATTGTTCAGCGAGTTTTTCTCAGTACAGGATTCCTATAGCGATCAAGTCAAAATTATAAATACGACATCCACTAATGTGGATAACTAATCTAAATTATTATTCTAAAATGGAGTCAGATAAATGAAGGTGAATCTATTGGCCCTATTGTGGAGATTCTGGGTCAGCCCGGACCTGTAAAGAGCGGAAGGCAGAGTGGTACTACTGCCTTTGTATCGTGGTTTGTTTATTGGCTGATCTAGACTGTCTGCATAGGGGCCACTAATTTTTAACCCTATTAGTATTCTTTCAGCAACACCAGAAGGACGAGCACGCTGATACCTTCAGCCCTCGCTAAATTCCGTCGTTGGGTTAGCGTTGGGTTTTACATATATATATATATCAGAATATATCGCAGAATAGACACAGTGCATAGATTGAACCACTCAGTTTTTGCAATTGACATTTCAGAGAGGCAGTAAACAAAATAAAGTTCATTCAGGTCAAATCAAATGAAAAGTTTATTTTTATTGTGAGAATGTGAATGTGTCTGGAGAAATTCATTAGTTTTACAAAGATGCAAAACAAAGTTTCAATTCAATTTTCTAAATGGAAAAATATTGTCATAATAGTGACATAAAACATAAAGTGATGATTATCAAACACATAACAGATCAACAAGGCAGGAAGTAATGAACACCTAAGCAAGCAGTGATGTAAAGCTGATAATTGCTAAAGACACATGAAGGTTATAAGCTTTAATTATAAGAATGATTTACGCGATAGAACACACAATTGGGATTTTTGTAAAAAAAAATCTTTTTTAATATAGAGGTGACAATATGAAATTAACTCTTTTAAACTGTTGAAATATCACAGCCTATTTACCATCCAATTGAATGGAACAATGGAAAGAGATCAGCATTGATGATTCAAAGGCAGGATTTGTACAGATAAATGCTGCATAGGTAATGATCGAGGCAATATCACTTTACAGTATGAATATGATTTTATGAGTACAATGAGCTGCTGATGGTATTATCTCTCATAGAACCAGATAAGACTCAGGGGAGGCTGCAGATATTCAGCAGTGTCTGTGTCAGTGATCAGGAATTCACACTCTTTCCCAACATTAGTGATGATTGAATTCAACTGTCCCCTTTTAAAATGATGAGTGCTTTTATTTGTATTGTATAAAACTTGTTGTTTGTTCTTGCCATTCAACTTGGCTGGGGCTCTGTTTTGCTGAGCCATTATGAGTCTTGCCTGTGAGTAGATTATTTGATATTAATTCCACTCAGAGGATGCATTTTCAACCCTACTGAAACAGGGGATGTGTAATCCATTCAATTTAATCTCTTCCTGTTTTCATCAAGAAGGATTTCTTCAGGTTTTCCATGGCTTGTTCCTGGGTTATATATCTCCATTGCTGGGGAATATGAGCAGGCATTGCTTTATATTCCTCTGCAAACTGCTTGTTAAACTTGCTGAAGATGTACTTCCAGTAGACTGAGGCCTGGAAGCTGGTGTCAGGCTGGATGAGCCAGTCAGGGTAAATGCTCCGATAGTCCTTGTATGGATGCCATTTTCCGTCTGTTGCAGCTGACATGAATTGTTTCCCACTGGCAACACTGGTGGAGCAGATGTGACATGATAATTTCCAGGAATTTTCATATCTGTATCTCCCGATCCCCTCAGGACGGTGAATGGAAGCAAAGTGCTCTGTGTGGCTCTTGCCACCAGCTTCACAGGGGGTCTTGCAGAAGGGACACTGCTCCCCACAGCCAAACACCCTGTTAAACAGCTCCTTCTGTGGCTGAAAGGGCAGTGAGGTCAGCCTGGCCCTCACATCTCCACCTTTCTGAAACTCTTCTGTAAAGGCCTGTTCCATTTCATCCACAAGCAGCTCCAGACACTGGGAAAATTCTTCTGGTTTGGCAGAGTTTAAGGCCAGGACTGCTCTGAGGGGGTCTTTGGGGATGACAAGCTTCTTCCCTAAGTCACTACAGATATCCTGAATCAACTGCTGAATGTTCTGGGCCTCCTCACCCCTTCCTGCTGCCTGTTCAGCTGTCTTCATCTGTGAGGTCTGAATGGCTTTTTTTATTATGCCAACCATCTCCTTCAGGCGATTCATCTCAATGTTCCTGAGGCTATCTCCCTCCAAGAACTGCTTCACCATCAGCTTCAATATCCAGTCATGTACAAAGGTCTCGTAATTATTTATGTATCTCACATAGTCCCAAAAGTTATTACCCTTAAGCAGCTGCTCAAGGATTGAGAACTGGAAGAAGGTTTGAGTGCTGAAAGCAATGGCTTTCTGCCCTGCCAACATTTCATCCACAAGGTCAGGGCCCAGAGATTTGGTGATGCATTCCTTCACCGCAGGTTGAAGACAGTTAACAGTGAAATCTTTGGCTTTCTTCTGATACTGGTCTCTTTTGTTGAACAGGTCCTTAAAATCTGTGTAGTACTGTTGCTTGAACTGTTCCAGACAGTGACGAGGATCATTTGCATGGGTGAAAGCCAGATGCATTTTTTGAAACTCCCGTGCTGCATGTCCACAAATGTGGATCTTCAGCTTGGCCTGAAATTCAGCAGTTGTTCCCAGATTCATGTGCCTGTCCAGGATTTTGTCTACCTTGCAAAGCAACTCTATTGTGTATGTTTTATGGTAATCAGATCTTGTTCTCACTTTCTCATCGACAAACTGCTTGCTCTGCTCAATGATGTGATCAACTAGCTGCTGGAACTCCTTCAGCTCCTTTCCTGAGGGTACATTCCTGAACCATTGTTTTGATCCCAAATGTTTATTTTTCACTTTGATTGGCTCTCTTCCATATTCAGACAAGTTGCCCACTTTTGACAGTTTTTCACAAACTGAGCTGCCTTTCATCTCTAAGTTAACCCACAGCTGGTTGTAGATGTCTTGCACAATGTCTCGTTCTTCCATGCCAGGGAACCGCAGCTCTGCTACAGTCTCCTTCCACATCTTCTCAAATTCATCCTCCAGCTGTTGATCAGACAGATCTATACTTGTTCTGCATTTCTCAATCAGCTCCAGCACCTTTTTCTCCATTTTGGCTGTGTGTTTTTTCTTCATGTTCTCTAACATGAACATATCCTTTCTGATCTCCACCGCTGCTTCAAGCTTGTTTTTCACAGAGTTCTCTGTCTCCCTCCTGATGGTTTTGGCTGTGATGTTGAAGTCCTCCTTGTACTTCTCTACCAAGTGAACATGTCCCTCTTGCCTCTTGTAGAATTCAGTGATGTTGACCAAAATGAGTGTTTCCCCTTTATTCAGTTCCGCAAAGGCCTCATTTGTCAGGTGGATCAGTAACTCATCCAAATTCTTAAATTCTGCTTCTGTGCCAAAGTTTGACACCTTTGTCTCAGCTTCCATTAGCCAGGAGTACATGTTTTTCCTGAAGGCCCAATCCCATTGGTTGAACTCAGTGCAAAGCTGAGCATAAGCTTCAGCTACAAGGCTGTTGCGGAAACTGAAGATAAAGTTCTCATGCTTCACTGCTTGCCATAAGCTCTTGGTCCATTCAAGGAACTCAATGATTGTGTGTGCTGAGCTGTCTCCAGATTTTTGTTCCATAAACATCTCAATCACACTCCTCTTGAAATGATCCACAGACTCACTGTAGCCAACATTGACAGGGGCCATGGGAGGGTTGCCATTCCAGAGCCCAGGGATGTGCCAGGTGTTTCTCTCTGGATCATACTCCATGATATCAGTAAATGTGTAGTCGTTTCCCTTCTTTTCCATCTTAGCTGCTGCTTGGGTCATCTCATTCAGCTGCTCCAGCAGAAGTTTCCTGTCTCTCATGTTACTGTCATGGGCAGAGATGTCTGGCACATTCTGGTGCACAAACTGACAGCAGGGTTTTCTCCCAACTTCTTTCATGCGCAGGAAGGCGTGCACCACAATCTGGAGGATATCATTCATTTCCGTGGAATTCTCCATGGCGATGTTGATGACTGTGATGTCACTCAGCCCCACCACCAGAGTGGCCAGTTCATTATCATGCTCATGACTGTCATCCAGCTGTGCCAACTGTGGTGCCTTCAAACCTTCAGTGTCAATAACCATGATGTAATCACACCCAAGCTGCCTCTTAAAATCCTCTTTCACTCTGATGAGGAGCATGAAGGCTCCTCTGGTGCACCTGCCACTGCTGACAGCAAACTGGACCCCAAACATGGTGTTCAGGAGGGTGGACTTCCCAGTGCTCTGTACCCCCAGTACAGTGATCACCTGGATCTTACATTTATCCTGAGTGAGATCATGGAGTTCTTTCAGAACCTGTGTCACCCACTCCAGAGGAATATTGCTTGAGTCTCCATCCACCAGCTCCAGAGGAAAGCCCTCCTGTAGCAGCCTTGCACAGAGACGTGGCAGACGCTTAATCTCTGGGGCGAGGGCTTTGGGGAGTGAGCAGGCCGACTCGTACAGCTGACCCATTTCCCTCAGGAAGTGCTCCGTCCCCAAGGAGCAGCTGGAGATCTCCCTGTCCAACTTAGCAATGAGCTCCTTGTTTTCTGAGGAACTCTGACACTGTTCCTTGTACTTTGCCCGAAGAGGTGGAAGGTGTGTGCGTGACAGATTATCCAGATTGATCCTCATCCACTTGAGGAAATACTTGCACTCCTCTGTGGAATTGCACATCGCGGAGATGAAACGGGACATAGAATCGGAGATGCTGTGAGCCCTCTGCTGTTCTCTGAGCTTCTGCCTCTGATCTTCAAGCTCATTCTTGTAAACTTCTATGTTTTTCTCACCAGCATTTTTCATCCTGCACTGTTCCTTCTCCAGTTTGGCCAGCTGTTTCCATGCAGTCCCTTGCAAGGGCAGCTCTTTCTCCTTGAAGCTCGATATGTCAGATATTCCTCCTGTGATTTCATCAGCCTTCTGCTTGCCGCTCTTACAGTGGATGTATTCTTCATCAACATGGATCCCAAGCTCATATGCAAGAGTAGACATCCTTTCAATGCTCATTTGAATGTTTTTGTTTAAAATTCCACAGATAGCCGAACACAGTTTTTTGTTGAATTCTGCATCATTCATCCGCTGATGCTTTTTGATGATGTTGCTGGGTTTTATCTCAGAAACACATCTCCTGAAGTCATCCTCATTGAAGCTCTGGCTCTGTGAATTGGTGATCAAAATCCAATGAGTCTTAAATTGCTTAGATTCCAGAAATCTTTGTTCAAACTTAAAGTCATCGCAAAACACAAATATAGCAGTAGATGTGTGGCAGAGGAAAGTGTACTGAGTTTCAAAGTCTCTGAGGTCCCCACGGAGGTTAGCTACAGCCAGAGGCTCAGAGAAGATGTCAATTTTTTTGTTCCCACTGGGCAGATACCAGCTGATTTCCACCAGCCCATTGGAAATCCTCCTTGGGGTGTCACCACACTCCATGTTTTTGTGAACAAAGGTGCCCTGGTACTGCTGAGGGTTGCTGAGGACCTGGTTCAGAATGTGAGACTTGGACATGCTGCAGTTTCCCAGCCTCACAAAAGAGACCATGGGGAGGTCAGAGAGAACAATGCTCTCCTCCACAAACCCTCTTTGGTCATCCAAAGAGTGTGGCTTGTACTTTTTCACAATATCCCTCATGGCCCACAGCATTAAAGTGCACTGCTGGGTATCACATGTAGGAAGCAGCAGAGGCACAGAGAACTGGCACATGGACATTTTCAAAGCCATCTCCTGCTGGAGAAAGCCATCTGAGCACAGAAATACAGCAGTTATGAGGTCCAGGGGGTTGACTCTGTTGCTGTGGTCCTGTGGATTGTCCATGGTGTCCAGTGAGCTATCCAGGTTTTGGGGCTCTGTGTCCTGTTCTGAGGAGCAGCTCATTCTACGAAAGGACTCATTCACCATCATCAGCTTCCTCAGGAAACACCATGGCAGGGATTTTAGAGACTGCATGCTTTCATCAGATAAAGTCTCTCCATCAATCTGCAGCACCTGGCTCAGAGTCAGCTTGTTCTGCAGGTGGTCTTCCAGTCCCAGGTCTCTCAGCAGCTCCTCCAGACTGGTTCCTGTCATTGGGGATAGAAGCTGCATTAGTACATGTATGCTAAGTAGTACAGTAATAAAATCATGAGAATGCACATACATACACTTGCACATCAAAAAATGACTAAAGTTCTTGGCAGACTGAATGCTTCATACTCCTGAGTGATGCTTTGGCCAGTGATTGTACCCTGTTCATCATTAATTCATCTCTAGCCCTGGACCGTGATTCTGAGGTGTTCAGGGACACTTGTATGCAGTGATCCTCCCTGCCGAGTCCCTCCCCCCTCAGAGCTGCTCCCTCATGCACAGGCCTTACTGGGATCCTGGTGTCGAACCAAAGTCTGATGCCTTAACCGTGCACCACCGTGGAGCTCCCATACAAAAACATGTCTATTTTGAAAAATGTTATGCCGCATTTTAATAAGAGGTCACAGAAATGTATTCTTTAATTCATTACAGGCTTAAAAATCACTGCTGCTAGAGCAATAGACCCTGGCTGTCACTAGGTAGGTCACATGGAAACTCATTATTCTGTTATGATCCTGATTTTTGTCTGTTTGTTTCTTTGGTATTTTTGTAAATGTATTATTTTTCATATTCTTGTCTGGTTTTCTGTTTACCTTCATTAGTCTTTGCACTCGTCTTCCCCTGTGATGTCTGTGTCTGAATGTTTCTGATCCCGAGTCCCCTGTCTGCGTGCTTCACTATTTGGGTGGTTTTGGAATTTTCCAGTTTCCCACGATTCCTTCTGTCTCGCTGTTCTTATTTCCTGCTTTCTCTCCATTTCATGTTTGTAGATAGCACGAATATACTAATCCCAACTAACACAGCATTAACACACTAATATGTTCGTCTAACTAACAAACTAACATTCACTAGTTTTGGGTATTTGTAATGTAATAACGTAACTAACAGACTAACTCTACCTCTATTTCAATACTGCTCTATAACTCCTCCTCCCTGTTCTATCCCTAAATTGTTAGCGAAGTGTTCGCACCTGCTCTCCACTATCTCTACATTCCTTAACTCTGTGCAATTGTCTACTCCCTAGTCCGGAGCCATTTCTATTACATGTGTGTCTATGTGAATCCAGTCGCGCCTTTTCGTTCCTCCCTCATCATTGTATTATTGCCCTTCCATGTGTCTCACCTGATGTTTATTTGTTAGATGGCCCTCACTCCCATGCCCCGCCTAGTTTGTCTCATTCCCCTGTGTATTTATACCTGTCCTTCTTAGTTGCACCTTGCTAGTTCGTCTTATCCTGTTTTCGAGTCCCGAGCCCTTATATTACTTTACCCCTGTTCTAGCCTCCTTGTTCCCACGCCTTTGCCCTTGTGGCATTCAGTCCGTTTTTTTTTCGTTGTAATTTTTGTTTTCTGGAATTCTTGTTTATGACCCCTGCCTGCTTCTCTGGACTCTTCTCTTGTTTTGTGGACTCTGCCCTGCTTCTGGACTGCCTACCTGGTTTTGAACTCTTGCCTGTTTGGATTACGCTCGGTTTGTCACTTATCCTACTGGTCAGCGAACCAAACATTTTTCCAGCACCTGTTTCACTTCCTGATTGTTTCCCCACCTGATTCCCATTCGCTCTTGTTACCTGTGTATAAAAACCCTCTTTTTGTGCAGTCAGTTGCCAGATTGTTATGTGTTTATTCCATACTCTCCAGCGTTTTCTGATTGATACCCGGTTTGACCTGTTTCGTCCCGACCATCGAGTTTAGCTTAGTCCTTCTGTCCCATAGTTTTTCGACCTGTTTCTGTTCATTGACTTTCGTTTCTGGATCGTGTTTCTGTTTAATTAGCCCATTTGTTTTCGACCCATTGCCTGTGACTGCGACTATTCTTTGGATTATCCTCAATACATCTGTTTGCTGGAGACCCTTTGCCTGGACTATCACTTACGAACTGCCTTATCTCTGCTATAACTGTTTGCTGGCTATTGACCCTCGCTGTACCAACCTACCCTTTTGTTGTGGTCTCGCTATTGGATCCCCCGTTCTGAGTGCCTGATAAGTTGTTGGAAATATAGAGGAGAAAAAGTATCAAGGAAAATTACTCAGATAGAGGAAGTAATTTTTTGGTGAATTTGTCCAGGGCCAGGACCCCTCCTCCTACACTGTGCCCTGTCACTGTGCTGGGACATTGGATTTCGGCTTGGTCCAGAGGGAAGAGCACCTCCCACTGGCCTCCCGGCACCTCTTCCTACTTGGTTTCTCAGGAGGTCTCCCTCCCCTTCTGCTTGGGGTCCTCACCTTTACTCATGGTCTCATCTTCAGACACACTCACACTGCTGCTGTCTTCAGTTTCCTGCAATTAAAAACATCACAGACAGTATATTCACATTTTGCAAGCCCTTTGTTGGTATTTGTTTTATACAATATTTGAATACATATTTTAATTATGTGCTGCTTAGTTGATTAATGCAGCTGGGACCTGTCAGTCATAGAGGCTGTCCAATCAAGCTGCAGTGTTTCCTGGTTTTTGGTGTGTTTAGCAAGTGAGTAATTTAAGTCAATGATTGCTTGGAAAGATCACAATCCTTGTTTGCAAGGCCTACACATAGCCTTTTTTTTTATTTGGCCCTCCAGGACTGGAATTAAACAACTGGACATTCTGACCTACAGAACTGGAGTTTGACTCAGAGGTTTGTCAAATCTCACCTCCTCCTCCTCGTGTGCAGTGTCCTTACTCAAGGTCCCATCCATGTTTTCAGTATCTGCTGAACATCTATTTTCATCTGACTTAGCTGGGTCAGCAGAGGAGGTTTGGGACTGGGTCAGGCATGAGGGTGTGTTCTCTGGTGCTGGTTCTTTGCCCAGACTGGATCGGTTGTCTGTGGTCTCCTCCTGATTCTCAGAATCTGCACCTGAGATGCTCAAAAACAGACCACAGTCACACACCCTGGCATACAAGGTCCAAGGAAGGGTCCCAAACCCTGAACATCCGCCCCAAGTAAAATGTGTCATTTTAAAAAACTGTTTCTTTAAAGCAGGGCACCATGGATGGTGCAATGGGTAGCACTGCCACCTCACAGCAAGGAGGTCCTGGGTTCGTAATCCCAGTCAGCCGAGGCCTCTCTGTGTGGAGTTTGCATGTTCTCCCCATGTTCGCGTGGGTTTCCTCCCACAGTCCAAAGACATGCAGGTTAGGCTGATTGGAGAGTCTCAATTGCCTGTGGATATGAGTGTGTGAGTGAATGGTGTGTGTGCCCTGCGATGGACTGGCAACCTGTCCAGGGTGTATTCCTGCCTTTCGCCCAATGTATGCTGGGATAGGCTCCAACCCCCTGCAACCCTGTTTAGGATAAGCGGGTTAAGATAAAAGATGGATGGATGGATGGATGGAGTTTCTTTAAAGCACTGCGATGCTACACGGCTAAGCACTAGTGGCTCAGCTAAGCACCATATAAGACATGGCTGAGCATCACAGTGGAGCTGTTATGATCTGCGTTTTCTGTATCTGTATTTTGTAAGTCCTCAAAATGTTTGCCTCCGTGCTTCCAGAAGTCAGTCAGTCAGTTCATTCCCTATCATTTGTTTCACCTGTGTTCCACTTCCTGATTGTTGTACTCACCGGATTGTTTCCTCTCGTTATCTCCCTATATACACCTGTCTGTTTTGTGTAGTATTTGCCAGATTGTCACGCAATACTTCCGGTGGGGCGACATGGCTCCGGCAGCCAATTGCATGGCAGCCAATCGTTGTTGGTGTGTGAGTGTGTGTATGAACGGGTGAATGAGAAGCATCAGTTGTGCAGCACTTTGGATAAAGGCGTTATATAAAAGCCAACCATTTACCATTAATATAAAAATCAGGTGTAGCGGAGCTAAGCGGAGAGCCAGGGGCGACCAAGGGTAGAACCCTTCTAAACCAATACGCGAACGTGTTCATCACTAAATCCCAGGGAGAACAGAAATAGGGATACACAGCTAAGGACCGGACTTCTCCCGGAACAATGGGAGGAATAGAAATTAAACAAACCAATCTTCTAAATCGCAAACAGAAAAGTAGCTCAAAAACGGCTAGAGAACATAAAACAACCCTGTGATAAAGTCGAGCGCGATGTGACTCCATGGACGCTTAGGGATGGGTAACGGACATAGCCACCCTGATGGTGGTCGGTGGGAGCCCTTGCTGCGTGCGCAAACTGGACACACGGCTACGAACTCGCGGACATCCTTTTCCATCCCGGGCCACCAGAACCGTCGAGACACCAAATATTTGGTGCGGTGGACCCCGGGATGCCCCGCCAGCCGTGAGGTGTGTCCCCATTGTAGCACTTGGGAACGGACCCCCGCAGGCATGGACCCCCCCCCGGACCCGGATCTTGGCGCAGTGCTCTCCGCACTGCCGACTCCACCTTCCAAACCACAGGCGCCACAATTTGAACCCCCGACAGAATGGGTTCAGACTCGTGCTCCCTATCCGCCTTGTCAAAAACCCGTGAGAGGGCATCTGGCTTGGTGTTCTTGGATCCGGGGCGGTATGTCATAGTAAAAGAAAAACGCGCAAAAAACAGCGCCCAGCGGGCCTGGCGCGAGTTGCGAGTCTTAGCCGATTGAATATATTCCAAATTTTTATGATCCGTCCATACTGTGAACGGATGCTCTGCCCCCTCCAGCCAATGCCGCCACTCCTCTCGGCTTGGGACAGCGACCGCGAGAAAAACGCACAGGGGTGCACCTTTTGGTCTTGGGGGAACCGTTCAGATAAAATAGCCCGTACCCCCAGCTCAGAGGCGTCAACCTCTACAATGAATGGTAGGGAGGGGTTCAGAGTTATTAAAATAAATTCCGAACAGAACTCACCGAATGCAGCTTCCGCACGAGCTGTCCATCCAAATGCGTCGGGGCCTTCTTTGTGAGTGGGGTAATGGGTGCAACTACGGTGCTAAAATTACGGATAAAACGGCGATAAAAATTGGCGAAGCCTAGGAACCTCTGCACTTGCTTAACCGATTCCGGGGTAGGCCAATTTTTTACGGCAGAGATTTTATTTTGGTCCATCTCTGTTTTACCCGCAGATACAATGAAACCCAGGAAAGATACTGAATTAGCGTGAAACACGCACTTCTCAGTCTTCACAAAAAGGCGAGCCTCCAAAAGACGCGACAGCACTAGTCTCACATGGCGAATATGCTCAGAGATAGTGGCGGAGAAGATCAGGATATCATCCAGGTAGATGAATACAAACCTCTCCAGCATTTCTCTGAGCACATCATTGACTAATGCCTGAAACACTGCGGGGGCTTTGGTAAGACCGAATGGCATGACGCGATACTCATAATGGCCAGAGTGTGTGTTAAACGCGGTCTTCCATTCGTTGCCCTCTCGTATGCGTACCAAATTGTACGCATTATGGAGATCTAATTTCGTGAACACCGATGCCACCTGCAGGCACTCAAACGCAGAGTTCATCAGCGGTAAGGGATATCTATTTTTAACTGTAATCGCGTTTAGTCCCCGGTAATCAATACATGGCCCAAGACTGCCGTCTTTCTTTTTAACAAAAAAAAATCCCGCTCCCGCTGGTGACGAAGATGGTCTGATAAAACCATTTGCTAAGGCTTCGCGAATGTATTCTTTCATTGCCTTGCTCTCAGGAACTGACAAAGAATAGAGTGCGCCCCGGGGTGGGACTGTCCCTGGGTGTAACTTGATCACACAGTCGTACTGAATACCTCTGCCAGCTCACCATATACCCTCGGAACGTTGATTGGTAGCGGAAATTCGATAGCCCCAACCATACGTTCCTCACCCCCACTACCTGTGGTCTGAAAAAGGCTCTTGGTGTCCCAATCAGAGCCCTCACTGCCCTCCCCCTCGTCAGTAGGACGATTCCAATCACACATGGAGTCCCACTCCAGGCTCCCCTCCTGCTCCTCCTCCTCAGGCACCCTGACACTAGGATTAAGGGGCTCCCTAGCCTCCTCCTTGTCCAATTCGGACCCTATGTCAGTCTGAATAGGAGGGGTCGAGGAGTTATACACATGATTGGAGTGCTCATCACACTGCGGACCCCACCGGGACAGCGGGTTGCTCCAGTTACCCCAGTTTATTTGTGGCTGATGCTTTACCAACCAGACATGTCCTAAAATGATTGGATAAACCGGAGATTCCACCAAATAAAAATATATACGTTCCCAGTGCCCCCCAAACGGGATACGCATAACCACTCGCTCCGTTTTGTGACGAACCACCCCGGAACCCAATGGGCGACCGTCCAGCGCCGTAATGGATTGGGGCTGCGGTATAGACCGAACCGGCAGATTATTTTGCCTAGCCCACTGACGGTCAATAAAGTTGTCCACTGCCCCAGAGTCGATAAAAGCGTCTGTCCTCACTACGGCCCCCTTCCACGTCATTTCGACGGGAAGCACTGTGCGAAAGCTAATACCTGCACTTGGTCCCACTAGTGGCTCTCGCTCCACTAGTGGGACTGCTCTTTTGCTTTCTGGTCAGGACAGTTTTTTATTAAGTGCCCTGGCCGTTTACAAAAGAAGCACAACCATTCTCTCCCAGGCCGCCTCCTAGGATGTGCCAGCGTGGTGCTGTCAAGCTGCATGGGTTCCTTCATTTTGTGTACCCCCTGTCTCCCCTCAGCCTCTGTAACCTGGTTCAGGGAGGGCGGAACCGGCCAATTGAAACCGCCCATTCTGCCGGCTCTCTCTCGCTCACGTTCCCGAACCCGCTTGTCAATACGAATCGCTGTAGATTAGCGAGCCTAAATCCCCCGGTGGCTCCACTGTGGCCAGCGCGTCCCTGACCGGGTCTGACAAAGCGCACATAAAGAGTGTCATTAGCGGTTCGTCCGCCCACCCGGTCTCCCCTGCCAGAGCCTGGAACGCCACTGAGAACACACTCTGAGTTCCTTGCTTCATCCACGTTAATCGGGCCGCCGCCTCTTTACCCGTGACGAATACTCTTGTCATCTCCTGCATTAGGAGCTGGGAGTTGCTCATTAGGGGGGATTGCGCCCGAATCAGCGGATCTGCCCAGGCCAGAGCGGTCCCGGTCAACAGGGATAAAATAAAGCTACTCGGGAATCCTCGGTTGAGAATCGTGAGGGTTGGGCTTTAAAAAAAATTAAGCCCCGGGAAAGAAACCCCCTACATCTACCCGCCTCTCCCCCGTACCGCAACGGCAACTGTAACTTAGGTTCCCTTATTAGTGGTGTAATGGGCTGGGATGCGGATCCCGTAGATGGGGAGGAGGTGAGTGGTTGGGGGTTGTAGGGGTGTGGCGCCTGTGCTTGTGATGAATGGAACTTGCTTGCCAGTAATCGAAAACTATCGGCAAACTCCATCAACACATCTTGCTGCCTGCCCAGCCTGGACAGGATCTTGTCCTGCCTCTGAAACACAATAGTCTGCTGCTCGATGGTAGCTGCCTGCTGGGATTGCAACTCCTGCAAGGCCTGCTCCTGCCTAGCTAGCATAGCCTGCTGAGCGGCTACCACCGCTTCTAGTGGGGAGTCTCCCATCTCCCTTCCAGTACTGGTCTCTCCATGGTGGCTTTTGTGTTCTGTAGCGTGGGGAGCTAAGCGGAGAGCCAGGGACGACCAAGGGTAGAACCCTTCTAAATCCCAGGGAGAACAGAAATAGGGATACACAGCTAGGGACCGGACTTCTCCCGGAATAATGGGAGGAATAGAAATTAAACAAACCAATCTTCTAAATCGCAAACAGAAAAGTAGCTCAAAAACGGCTAGAGAACATAAGACAACCCTTAATACACAGGGCGAACCAATAACTTTGGTACCGTGCCAAATAGCTGGGCACTAAGTGAAAACCAAAATAAAATACAACCTAGCGTGAAAAGCTAGGCACGAAAATAAAAACCTCGAGACGCAGCTCGGGACAAAAATGCAAACCAAAATACAACACCGGGGACAACGTCCCTCTACCGTCGACTCACACGAGTCCAAAAGAAAAAACAAAACCCTTGAGGAAGGCGCCAGCACACACAACACTCCCAGCTGTACGCCTTCTTTACCTTTTAGATATTTCTCTTTCTTAGCAATTAGAGAATTACCCACCAGCACCGTACCTGACTCGTATAGGTTTAGAGTCTACCGGGCGCTTTACCGGCTTTGTGCCAAGGGCGAACGATTGAACACAAAAGCACTGAAAACTAGTCCATGCTGGTCTTAAATACTCTCCAGGGAGGTAATTCCCCTGGAGTAAACGAGGAACAGGCGGAAACAATGATCCTCGGCCCTCTCGTGGCACCAGTGAGAATTACCTCCCACCATGACATCAGGGACAAAATTCAAAGTTCTTTTGCCACCCCTCCTATAGGGTCTGTCCTTCCATCCACTCAACACATAGATGCAGAATCCTCGGAAGGACCGATGGCCGATCTGAACTCTTTTACTCCAATAGAGCTCATCGAGTTTAATACCATAGTTAATTCTTCAAAATCTTCTACTTGTCTTCTAGACCCTATCCTAACAAAGCTTTTGAAGGAGCTACTACCAGAGATTGGAGCACCACTCCTACATATTTTCAATACTTCTTTAGCATCTGGACACATACCGCAGACTCTTTAACTTGCAGTCATCAAACCACTTCTTAAGAAGTCAAACTTAGATGTGAATGATTTGTCCAACTACAGGCCCATTTAAAAACTCCCATTCCTATCTAAAGTACTAGAAAAGGTCATTTCAAAACAACTTTGTTCATTTTTAATCTGGTTTTAGACCCTTCCACAGCACTGAAACAGCCCTGGTCAAAGTATTCAATGACCTACACCTCGCTTCTGACAGTGGCTGCATCTTGTGCTTCTAGATTTAAGTGCAGCATTCAACACTCTTGATCACCTGATCCTGTTGGATAGACTTGAAAATCGTGTAGGCCTGGACAGGCTCTCTCTTGGTTTACATCATACCTATCAGACCGATATCAATTTGTGCATTTTAACAATGACTCCTCTTATCAATCCAGGGTCAGATACAGAGTACCACAAGGATCTGTGCTTGGGTCCTTGCTTTTCTCTCTATATATGCTTCCCCTGGGACAAGTTATTCACAAACAAGGCATTAACTTCCACTGCTATGCTGACGACACACAGTTGTATCTATCAGTCAAACCTGAGGAAGTTGTCCAGCTGTCAAAAATGGAAGCTTGTCTTAAAGACATCAAGAAATGAATGAATCTTAACTTTCTTGTGCTAAACTCAGATAAGACCAAGATAATGGTAGTGGGGCCCAAGTCCTTGAGATGTTTTTATCACTTGAGGAATATCTCCAAAATTTGGAAGATACTGTCCCTAAATGATGCAGAAAAGCTAGTCCATGCTTTTGTTACCTCAAGATTAGATTACTGCAATGCTCTTTTGTCTGGATGTACAAATTCCTCTTTGAAAGGACTTTGAATTCAAAATGCTGCAGCTCATATTTTTACTAAAACAAGGAGATTTGAGCACAACAGCCCAGTGTTAGCTTCAGTTCACTCACTGCCTGTTAAAGGTGTGTTTTGAGTCTGCGTCGAAATAGGGGGAGGGATACCTGCTGTCCTGACAGTGGTAGGCAAGTCATTCCACCACTGAGGAACCAGAACGGAAAACAGGCATGAACGTGCAGCTCGACCGCCAGGTGCACGTAGAGCGGGAACCATAAGGTGACCAGAGCTGGCAGACAGGAGTGGTCTAGCTGGGGAGTAGGGAGTGATCAAGGATTGGATGTAAGGTGGGGCAGTCCCCTTAGCAGCCTGAAATGCCAACACTAGGGCCTTGAATCTGATGCGTGCGGCAATAGGAAGCCAGTGGAGGCCAATGAGAAGTGGAGTGACATGAGCCGACAGGGGCTAACTGGTGATCAGGCGGGCTGCAGCATTCTGGACCAGCTGGAGAGGCTTGATGGCACACGCTGGGAGACCGGCTAGAGGGAGTTGCAGTAATCCAGGCGGGAAATGACGAGCGCCTGGACTAGGAGCTGGGTGGCTTTCTCAGTCAGGAGATGATGGATACGGCGTATATTATACAGAAAGAACCTGCAGGTTCTGGCAGTGGAGGATACTTGTGGAGCCAGGGTGAGGCAGTTATCAAGAGTCACCCCCCGTACGGGAGGAGGAAACTACAAAGTCCTCAACAGTCAGTGAGAGGTCGATTGACGGAGAGGACTTAGCAGGGATGTAGAGAAGCTCATTTTTGGCAAGGTTGAGCTTCAGGTGGTGGGAAGTCATCCATGCAGAGATATCAGCCAAGCAGGCAGAGATCTGTGTGGTGACTTGGGTATTGGGGGGGAAGGAAATAAAGAGTTGGGTGTCATCAGGGTAAGAGTGATAAGAAAAGCCATGGGAAGAGATAACAGAACCAAGAGACATGGTGTATAGCGAGAAGAGGAGAGGCCCAAGAACTGAGCCCTGCGGGACTCCAGTTTGTAGGGGGTGAGGGTCAGACACTGAGCCCCTCCAAGTCACCTGGTAGGAGCGACCAGAGAGGTAGGAGGAAAACCAAGCGAGTGCAGACCCTGTGACACCCATCCCAGACAGCGATGAGAGCAGAATCTCATGGTTGACTGTATCGAAGGCGGCCGACAGGTCAAGGAAGATGAGGACAGAGGAGAGGGATTTGGCTTTAGAAGAGTGGAGTGCCTCAGTGACTGCGAGCAGGGCGGTCTCAGTGGAGTGGCCACTCTTGAAGCTGGACTGGTTGGGGTCATGGAGATTGTTGTGAAGAAGATAAGTGGGCAGTTGGGAGCAGACCGCCCGTTCCAGAGTTTTGGCGAGAAAGGGAAGAAGAGAGACAGGCCGGTAGTTACTCAGAGCAGGGGAGTGACTCTGGCATGGTGCCGGAAGAGAGGGAGGTGTTGATTAGAGAGGAGAGAAAAGGGAGAATGTCATTGGATATAGATTGTAGAAGGGGAGAGGGGATGGGGTCAAGAGAACAGGTGGTCGGGCGGTGGGATGTAAGAAGTTTCAATGTGTCGGAGTCAGAGAGGGGAGAAAAGGAGGCTAGGGAGTTGGGGAAGGTAGGAGGGTCAGTGGGGGGAGAGGGTTGGGAGAAGGAATTGCGAATTCTTTTCAAAGAAGGAGACAAAGTCATCAGGTGTGAGAGATGAGGGGGGTGGGGGTTACAAAATAGGTTACAAAATACTACTTCTGACTTTTAAAGTGTTATATGGGCCTGCCCCTCTGTACTTAAACAATTTACTTTATCCTTATACTCCCTCACAAATACTCCGTTCGCAGGGTGCAGGCCTCCTTGTTATTCCTAGAATAACTAAAAGTTCCATAGGTGGCAGAGACTTTTCCTATCGTGCTCCTTTCCTGTGGAACAAATGTTCGGGGTGCAGACACTACCACCTTATTTAAAGCTAGGCTAAAAATGTATCTCTTTGTTCTGTCCCATAGTTGAGGAGCACCTGCCTGGAGAGCAAGCCCAACTTTTCCTGCACACCCCCTCCAGGCCCAGAGCTCCAGCCAAAGACCAGCCGTACAACTCCCTCCTGCCACTGCTGATTCAGCTGGAGCACCAAGCCTGTCCCCTTGCCTGACAGTGCCACCCATTGGTGTTCCTGCCATCCCTCTACCTCATCTCTGCTTCAAGTTATTGGACATTTATGTACTTTTATTAATCTGAGTTTTTCCTTGCCACTGTTGCCCTAGGCGTACTCTTGGGGCCCGGTTTCTCTGTAAAGCTGCTTTATGACAAAGACCCTTTGTAAAAAACGCTATACAAATAAAAATTGATTGATGATTGAACAGCAGTCTTCAACATAGGCAGAATGTCACAGCAGCCAGCTTCAGTGAAACCAAATGATAACCATGTCTTCATTTGAAGCATAAAACATTATCAAAAATAATATTTCTCAAAAAACAGCATTTGTAGTTGATGATGAAAAACATTCTGCATCTTGCCAGCAAAATTGAGCACTACTGCAAAATAAACCTAAATTAGAAGGGAACTGTCATTGTCTTTTCTCTTTGTGAGTACATTACCTAATTTACCCATTAGGGCAGCCATCTAAACTGTTAAGTTGAAATTGCTCCTACATTGACTAGTTTAGCAAGCTGGGTGAATGATAGCTAGCTAAGTAATGACATGAAAATGAAGCTAAGGGCCCTGGTTGTTAACTAGCATGCTTGGTTTACCTGGGAAAGATGCCCGTGCAGAGCACAGTCTGCAGCCAAATTCACTGCAGAACTTGTCGTTCTGCCCACATTCACTGCTGCAACTGGGGCACTCCATCGGCCTCCCTCTGGGCAAATACAACACAACACAACACAACAGAAGACAATGATGAGAACAGGCAATTCAGCCAAGCAATGCTCACTTTTACCAAACACTAAAGTGTAACATTATCAAGCCTGGTTTTGAACCCCCCCCCCAGTGTTTCTGGTTGGCATTTATATAGCGCCTTTATCGAAAGCGCTGTACAATTGATGCTTCTCATTCACCAATTCATACACACACTCACACACTGATGGTGATTGGCTGCCATGCAAGGCACCGACCAGCTCGTCAGGAGCATTTGGGGGTGAGGTGTCTTGCTCAGGGATACTTCGACACAGCCCAGGCGGGGGATCAAACCGCAACCCTCCGACTGCCAGACAACTGCTCTTACTGCCTGAGCCATGTCGCCCCACCGGAAGTATTGAGTGACAATCTGGCAAATACTACACAAAGCAGACAGGTGTATATAGGGAGATAAAGACAGGAAACAAGAATCCGGTGAGTACAACAATCAGGAAGTGGAACACAGGTGAAACAAATGATAGGGAATGTACAGGTAGCAGTTGAAATTGTACTTCCCTCTAGGGTCTTTCAGCTCACTTATCCCTGGTTATGGGTATGCACTTTGCTGTACGTCGCTCTGGATAAGAGCATCTGCCATTAATGTATTGTAATGTAATGGAATTAACTGACAGACTGACTTCTAGAAGCACAGAGGCAAAAAAACCCTCCGACTGCCAGACGACTGCTCTTACTGCCTTAGCCATGTCGCCCCCGCGTCTGCCTCCACTACATGTCCTGGCATGCTACTCCACACAGTCACCACTCTCTGTGTGAAAAAATACTTGCATCTGTGAGAAATGTATCCTTTGCCAGTTTCCATTTATGCTCTCTTGTGCAAAACAAACTCACCCTGAAGAATCACTTTGTTAATTCCTTGAATGAATTTAAAAGCCTCAATCAAATCACCCCGAAGTCTCCCTTTACTGAGCTTAGTCCTCATTACTTTTATCTTTTATACATGGAATCAATCAGGTTTCCCTTCTTTGAACCTTTGTAACATCACACTGTTACAGCAAGAAAAGTCAAAGCACCTCGTACAAACTGTAGAAATGTGAGGTTGGAGATGTAAAAGAAACCAGGTAATTCCCTTCCAAGAAAAGTAAACCGAAAATAATTCTTTGCATGTCTGAAAGCGTTGAGACTACATTAATTTAGCAGATCCAGAACAACTCACCTGGTTTTTGAACAATGGTGCCAAACCAGACTAATAACAAGAAAAGACATGTTGCATCACAAAAGTACAGAAATCTGTAGAGTCCTTGCAAATTGTGATTATCCTTCAATCATGAGGAGATGAAAGCTTCAGCAAGTGCAAGTAAACGGGTCTACTGAAAAATACATTGAAAATGTTGCTGTTGTCTCGATGGGCCTTTAGAGTAAATACTGTAGCTGGGCCACTGAAGATGCAACATTAAGAATAAGGTGTATGGGAAAATTCACAGAACAAAAGATCTCCCTCCTAAAAGCATGATAAACAATCACAAGTCAAAATCAGACTCCACCTTGATGAGCAGGCTGGTTCCTCCAAAACATTCGATGATTTATGCTAAAAGTGTATCAATATATCCATATTAAAGTATGATATGTACCCTGTATAGGTTCAAACTGATTAACTGCTAAATTGTGCTAGAATTACACAGTGAGCCATATGTAACCGGAGTTTAATAAAAGCAGTCAGCTGGGGGGGGGAGGCGTCTCGAACTGTCAAGGACACGGGCAGAGCGAGATATGACTGTACAGCTGATTTCTCCGGAACTCTCGATGTTCTATGCCAGAAGTGTATCTATATGTAAGTGGCTTATAATCAAGATATCACATGTACACTGCTTGTTATCCAATGAAATGAACAAAGAACATTAATCTTATTAATGTTAGAAGAGAATAGTAATCAAATGTTTAGTATGTCTGTATATGTTCAATGATTTACTGCTGATAAGTTCGTGTTAGAAGCGCATAAGTGACCCATGTGTAATCTAAAGTTGAGTAAAATAATTAATATGCTGCAAAAAGTACCAAAAACGATCTATTCCTATGTTAATGATTCCATTTTGTCAAAAATACAGCCTACAAAGCAAGATGTATGTAATAAAATCCTTTTTTGTTCTGGAAATCAATAGGGCGATTCGCCACGATGGTTTCACAACCGAGAAGGTAGCGCTGCCAAGTCAGCTGATGGTTTAGGAGGAGTTAAGATAAGAACAGTGTGGGTGATTGGCCACAATGATGTTTTTACGGTGTATAAAATGGGTGTAAAAATGGCAGTCCGGGTCCATGTTTTTGGTCCGGCTTTATGCACTTGTGCTAAATAAAGTCTGATTTTCCAGAACAGCTTGCTGCCGTGGTGTCGTTTCCCTTGTGAAGATGTTTTTCGACAAATTGGAGATTTGGACTCGTCGTTTCCTAGACACAACAAAGGCCGGACCACAAACAGAAAATGCAGTATTCTGAAATAAGCTCAAACCAAACTGCAGCTAAAGGAAGTGAGGAGTACATTGAGATGATGAAAAAAAGACTAGAAATAAATGCAGATGTGGTCAATGTAGTTAACACTACACACAAATCTAGGTTGATATATAGAAGTTAATTTCAGACATCGTGAGGGCAATCTCTGATATCAAATTATAGAAAGTGCTTTGTTGCAATTATTGCTGTGAGACCAGTTCAATTTAAGGGGGCAATTACTTTTTTATTCAACTTTTCATTGTTTGATAACTTTGTTCATTAAATCAATGAAACAATCATTTAAATATTTACTCAGATCATCAATCATTTAATATTACATTTTGTCTAAAGATCTGAAACCATTTGGTGTGAAAGATATGCAGTAATGGAGGAGAGCAGGAAGGGGGAGATTTTACGGCACTGAATGCACATTCTCAGCTCAGGTATTTTCTAGTTAGTGTTGCATTAACACTGGGAATTTTCTGTGCATGTATGATAAGTTGTGAATAACACCAATGGGTGCCCTTGTTTCATTTGCCTCCCATGCCCAGCACAGAGTCCTGCACAGTCCTGTGCAATAGTGCTTGTCTGAAGCTGTTTATATTAGCCACTAATATGAAGATGTTTAATTTAGCTTCACTTACCTATAAAATCTCTTCTGTAATCAGTTCAGCTGCAATGTTTTTTCCGTGAAAAATAAAGCAAAGTGTGAAGATGAAATGAAACTTGATGCGCCAAGCTGAGTGCCTTTAACAATGACCCAACAGTTGACTGTCAGGCAATGTTCTGGTTTTGCAGTCTTTCTTGGAAGAGCAGGTGTGGCACCTCTTGACTTTACTTGCAGTGCCTTTTGGTGGGAAAAGGACCAGATTCCTCCAGTGGTAAGATCTTCACAGTGAATGCTGTAGAGGGTACATTTTCTAATCCTGTTATAAGTTATAAAAGCTTTAAGAATTATAAGTCCGTACAAACTGATTCCCTATGACATTGTGCAAAACTGCTGTGGTGTGCTGCCAGGGAGTGGTAGATATCTGTGAGACTTCCTCTTTCAGACCAGAAATCAAAATACAATTGGGTGAGAGGTATTGCTGACTGAGAAAGAAACACGTTGATCCTAAAATCCAAACCGGGTCGAAACGGAACAAGATGATAATACAAGAGGCAGTGGTCAAAAACAAAACAGATCCCAACAGATATCAAACAGAATATAACGCTGGAATTATTCAACTAGTAAAACAAGTTGGATGAGAAAAAGAACAGCTACACAAGGTCTTTACATCCTGGATAAGAACTGAACCCCGGTATAGTAATGAATGACATAGTATCACATCTTACAGGAGGAAAGAGGTTTGTGGTTCAAAAGACATTAACTAAACTGGCAAAGTAATACACCCCCAATGTGTATGTGATAGAAACAGAACACGATAGACAACTGCGGTGCAGGACAGAAGACCGTTGGGCAAGTGAACTAGTCAAAGCGCGTAAAAAAGGCACACTGGAATTTGAATAAACAAAAAATCCACATCGAAATTGTAATGAAATATTTTTGGCTGAGAAAACCTTTTTGGGACCATGGGTAGCAAGTCCTCGAAAAAAGAGTCTGAGGACTGCACAAGTTCTCAGGTCAGGAGCACGGTGAACCAGCTGAAACGGATGTTATCTGGGTAGAACTGAGATTCCCACAAAAAGGTAGTTTCAGTCAAAGCCAATGCCAAGAATTAAGAGAGAGAAAGAAAAAAGGGTAAGAAAAAGGTGAATTGGGAACGTTTTAAATGAACGCAAGGCCAGACGTTAGAGAAGGTCCCATGCGCACTAGCATCGGATGGAAACATGGCCGTCTGGAAGAAGCTGCAAGTCACACCATCCACGGTGAAGATCAGGCCAGAGAAGGTATCAAAACAAGCCAAAGCCGCCGCCCTGTCGACTGAACTTCAACTGCACCAAGGACAGGCCAGGAGGGGGAGAGGGAGAGGTTGTGGAGGCCGGGGAGGATGTCAACTCCACCCGTACAAAGCCCCAGGACCAGACCGTACACACCCCCAGGATCAGACCGTACGTACCCCCAGGACCAGACCGTACGTACCCCCAGGACCAGACCGTATGCACCCCCAGGACCAGACCGTATGTACCCCCAGGACCAGACCGTATGCACCCCCAGGATCAGACCGTACGTACCCCCAGGACCAGACCGTATGCACCCCCAGGATCAGACCGTACGTACCCCCAGGACCAGACCGTATGCACCCCCAGGATCAGACCGTATGTACCCCCAGGATCAGACCGTACGTACCCCCAGGACCAGACCGTATGCACCCCCAGGATCAGACCGTACGTACCCCCAGGACCAGACCGTATGCACCCCCAGGATCAGACCGTATGTACCCCCAGGACCAGACCGTACGTACCCCCAGGACCAGACCGTACGTACCCCCAGGATCAGACCGTACGTACCCCCAGGACCAGACCGTACGTACCCCCAGGATCAGACCGTATGTACCCCCAGGACCAGACCGTACGTACCCCCAGGACCAGACCGTACGTACCCCCAGGATCAGACCGTATGTACCCCCAGGACCAGACCGTACGTACCCCCAGGACCAGACCGTACGTACCCCCAGGATCAGACCGTACGTACCCCCAGGATCAGACCGTATGCACCCCCAGGACCAGACTGTACGTACCCCCAGGACCAGACCGTATGTACCCCACAGGACCAGACCGTACGTACCCCCAGGATCAGACCGTACGTACCCCCAGGACCAGACCGTACGTACCCCCAGGATCAGACCGTACGTACCCCCAGGATCAGACCGTATGTACCCCCAGGACCAGACCGTACGTACCCCCAGGACCAGACCGTACGTACCCCCAGGATCAGACCGTATGTACCCCCAGGACCAGACCGTACGTACCCCCAGGACCAGACCGTACGTACCCCCAGGATCAGACCGTACGTACCCCCAGGATCAGACCGTATGCACCCCCAGGACCAGACTGTACGTACCCCCAGGACCAGACCGTACGTACCCCCAGGACCAGACCGTACGTACCCCCAGGACCAGACTGTACGTACCCCCAGGACAAGACTGTACGTACCCCCAGGACCAGACCGTACGTACCCCCAGGACCAGACCGTACGTACCCCCAGGACCAGACCGTACGTACCCCCAGGATCAGACCGTACGTACCCCCAGGACCAGACCGTACGTACCCCCAGGACCAGACCGTATGCACCCCCAGGACCAGGCCGTATGTACCCCCAGGACCAGACCGTACGTACCCCCAGGACCAGACCGTACGTACCCCCAGGATCAGACCGTACGTACCCCCAGGACCAGACCGTACGTACCCCCAGGATCAGACCGTACGTACCCCCAGGATCAGACCGTATGTACCCCCAGGACCAGACCGTACGTACCCCCAGGATCAGACCGTACGTACCCCCAGGACCAGACCGTACGTACCCCCAGGATCAGACCGTACGTACCCCCAGGATCAGACCGTATGTACCCCCAGGACCAGACCGTATGTACCCCCAGGACCAGACCGTACGTACCCCCAGGATCAGACCGTACGTACCCCCAGGATCAGACCGTATGCACCCCCAGGACCAGACTGTACGTACCCCCAGGACCAGACCGTATGTACCCCACAGGACCAGACCGTACGTACCCCCAGGATCAGACCGTACGTACCCCCAGGACCAGACCGTACGTACCCCCAGGATCAGACCGTACGTACCCCCAGGATCAGACCGTATGTACCCCCAGGACCAGACCGTACGTACCCCCAGGACCAGACCGTACGTACCCCCAGGACCAGACCGTACGTACCCCCAGGATCAGACCGTATGTACCCCCAGGACCAGACCGTACGTACCCCCAGGACCAGACCGTACGTACCCCCAGGATCAGACCGTACGTACCCCCAGGATCAGACCGTATGCACCCCCAGGACCAGACTGTACGTACCCCCAGGACCAGACCGTACGTACCCCCAGGATCAGACCGTACGTACCCCCAGGATCAGACCGTATGCACCCCCAGGACCAGACTGTACGTACCCCCAGGACCAGACCATATGTACCCCACAGGACCAGACCGTACGTACCCCCAGGATCAGACCGTACGTACCCCCAGGATCAGACCGTACGTACCCCCAGGACCAGACCGTACGTACCCCCAGGATCAGACCGTACGTACCCCCAGGATCAGACCGTACGTACCCCCAGGACCAGACCGTACGTACCCCCAGGATCAGACCGTATGTACCCCCAGGACCAGACCGTACGTACCCCCAGGACCAGACCGTACGTACCCCCAGGATCAGACCGTATGTACCCCCAGGACCAGACCGTACGTACCCCCAGGACCAGACCGTACGTACCCCCAGGATCAGACCGTACGTACCTCCAGGATCAGACCGTATGCACCCCCAGGACCAGACTGTACGTACCCCCAGGACCAGACCGTACGTACCCCCAGGACCAGACCGTACGTACCCCCAGGACCAGACTGTACGTACCCCCAGGACAAGACTGTACGTACCCCCAGGACCAGACCGTACGTACCCCCAGGACCAGACCGTATGTAACCCCAGGACCAGACCGTACGTACCCCCAGGATCAGACCGTATGTACCCCCAGGACCAGACCGTACGTACCCCCAGGATCAGACCGTACGTACCCCCAGGACCAGACTGTACGTACCCCCAGGACAAGACTGTACGTACCCCCAGGACCAGACCGTACGTACCCCCAGGACCAGACCGTATGTAACCCCAGGACCAGACCGTACGTACCCCCAGGACAAGACTGTACGTACCCCCAGGACCAGACCGTACGTACCCCCAGGATCAGACGCCAGTCACCAATGTGGAAAAGCTGGACACTGGGCAAGAGACTGTCCGGATAGAGGAGATGAATTCCCTGGTGCGGGGAACAACACTGGACCTCACGTCAGGAACAGGGGTTTGACAACATGAACTGAAGGGACAGGAGGACGGAGAGTCGGAGCAGAGTACCAAATGTGGGCAAAAACAAAACCTGGGGAATTGCCAATTTGGAACTTACAGGTGAGTAGTAGGGTGACCACCCGTCCCACATTTTGCGGAACAGTCCCGAAAATGTAATGTTTGTCCCGCATCCCGCATGAACAGAACATGTCCCGCATTTCAAAGATTATTGTAGAAATATAAAAAATAAATAAAAAAGGTAATTCCTGTAATGTCCTGCTCCAATTACCCTCTTATATTTAAAAATGTTTTTTTAAGCTAATGCATCAATGGTCTGTGTATCATTTTTATGTGGAATGGACAGCCCAAAGTCAAGTAAAAACAAGAAAATGGAAGAAACTACTAATAAAAAGTTTTTTGCCACCAAAGCTTCACCATCGCCCAGTGATGAGAGAGAGACGTTTAGAGGCGTTAAGAGACATGGCGATGGTGAGGCTCACAAAAAAATGCACCGCATTGCCAATCAAACTGCACACATCTATTTCATCACTTGCTCTTTTGTTAAACAATATCATTTATACTTTCTAGATCATAAGGTCTTTAAAAACAGCCCCCTGACTTGGTGGAACGCTGAGTTTACAGCAGAAAACCAGTCCAGCAACTGAACTAATTCACAGTAACTGCTGGGAGAATTAGCAGCTTCCTGTCCGCTAATTGTCTCATTTGAATTTGAATGCAATGCTAGTGAAATACATTTACTTTGACTGAGGTTAATCATTGCAAGATTGAGCAATGTGAGAATGAAGTTGCTGTGTTGAGCAAAACAGGTGGAACAATAGGTTGAGAGACGTTTTGACATATAGACGGACTAGGTTAACCCCAATACAGCTCAGTGTTTACCTGGATATAGCATAGCTACATTGTAGTTGCTAGAAAACTTTCACTTTTCAGCCAAATGTAGCTATTTCTCCTTAAAAAGTACAAAACACTTAGACTCGAATGCCCCAGGGGTATACTGAATTACCTGCAGTATTCTCATTAGCGCTACAAGAGTGTCTAGAGGCGATTACATTTAGAACAGGAAAAATCATGTTGATGATTTGTCAGTCTGTTCGCTAGAACGAGAAACATGCAAAGCAGTTTGACTATTAACATACTTTGCGGAGACAGGGAACAAAGTAAAACCAAACACAATCCAGCTGACACAATCCAGCTGGCACAATCTACAGTTAAATACCTGGGTCATAATATCTCTGCAGAAGGAAAAACATTAGGTAATGAGAGAGTACAAGCAATTGCTCAAACACCTAAACCCAGAACTAAAAAGCAGGTCATGTATTTTCTAGGAATGATTGGCTACTGTAGGCAGTGGATCCCAGACTATGCTGAACTAACTTAACCCCTACAAAACATGTCACATGGCCAAAACCAGACTGTGGTTTGGACAGAGGAAGCTGAATGCTCCTTCAGGAAAATAAAAAGAGAGTTACAGCAGGCCCCTATGTTGGGGCTACCTGACATAGAAAAAGCATTTACTCTGACAGCAGGAAAGCTGAGGCCTATCACACATTATTCAAAGCGCTTGGATGCTGGAGCAAGGGGACTTCCACCTTGGCAGTATAAAATAAAAAAAGCAGGAAAATAAATAAATAAAATAAAATAAGAACACACCCTTGTCGGTCACATGATTATCAGACTACACTTAAAGATCAAGAAAATGGACATAAGAAAATGGCGACACCGAGACTGGCTTGAATACAGTGTCATGATTTTGTTCTTGCGCTCAGCATTTTACAGACTCCACCCGGACACTGGATGCATTTCGCCACCTGTACTGCCACCTCTTTTAAACGGTAAGCCTTGTGGTTATTAATTTACTTTGATACCAGCCCTGGCCTTCTTTATTATTGTGCTAAATATTTAATGATTTTGGGGTATTTTTGAATTTATTCAGTAAGAGAGAAGGCCTGTGTAGTCTATAGCCTTTTTAATTTCACCAATGCTGTAATGATGTGTGTATGTGTGAGGAAGTGAGAAATAGAGAGAGGAAGAGAAAGAGAAAGAAAGAAAGAGAGGGAGGGAGGTAGATAGAAAGAAGAAGAGACTTTGCCCACACGTTTTGAGATTGGAGCTGTGTTGGGGCTTGAGTGTTGGTTGTTGATGGCAAACTCATATCATCAAGCATAGATTGAATACTCAAACGGCAGTTAGCCGAATGCCCTCCCATTAAATTTGCTCTGCACCTTGCCTGAGAGCAGTGACAGCTGCTGCTTCTGTGGTTATGGCATCCACTGCTCTGGCTGCCCCATGCAGGGTTTGAACATCCTGTTGAAACAACAGAGAGCTCACTTCTCACCAGCAAGAATGCTGCACTACCAACATGTTTTGCTATCACTACCAAATGTTACCAATCAAACGATGCACTGTATGACACCCGGCTACTCTTCTCCCCACAGCAGATGACCGAGAACCACATGATTGTTTAGGAGTAATTGACCAAGTCCTGTCTCCCAGACCAGACCTCTCTTCCACCCAACTCCCTAATGCCAAGCTGGAAATAAGCAATAGTATACAGAGTTCAGTGATCGCTTGTCTGGAGAGAAATTTGGGCAGCTGGACGTTCTTTTATCTCTTTACGTCTTCAATCATGCGTGTTTAGCTAAAACCTTTATTTGTCTCAAATTTTAAGTTACAGTTGCATCGTTTGTGGTAGACTATCATATCTTAGTTATATAGCCAGCTAGTTACATAGCCAAATAAGTTGCATGCTCATAATATAGTTGGTGTTAAACTTCAAGACAAAAAATATAAATAGTGTTGTGTAGCACACTAAAGTCAACATTTTCTTAGAACACTACGAAAAGACGGCAGGCTCTGTTGCGTTTGTCACTGTCAGCTTTTCAAAACAGTGAACTGCATAATAATGCTTTATATTACACATTATATTCATAGACTGTGGGAACAGTGTTGTGGTTTGAGTTTGTTTGTTGCTGTAATTCCTCTCTTGACTGTTAGGAGTCTGAAATGACCGACTGCAGCTTTAACAGCTAATCTCTTTGCGAGTTACCGTCTTCAATCGGAACTACATGCCTCACAACATTATATATATATTTTTTTTAACAAAGATCAAATATACAGAAATTGGGCGGGCCTATGAGCAAAGTGGGAGGGACCAGGCCCACCCTGGCCCAATGGTAGCAGCGCCATTGGTGCATTGAAAGTATGGCATTTATATATATCAGAATACATTGTAGAATAGACACAGTGCATAGATTGAACCACTCAAATCAACTCATTCAATAGACACAGTGCATAGATTAAACCACTGAAAACAAATCATTCAATACACACAGTGCATAGATTGAACCACTCAAAACAATTAATTCAAAAGACAGTGCATAGATTGAACCACTCAAAACAAATCATTCAATAGACACAGTGCATAGATTGAACCATTCAAAAACAAAATGAGAGATTTCAGTTTTTTGAGAAAAAATGATCAATACATGTTTTCAGTTTGAGCCCAGTTCAAGGCAGTGAACAAAATACAGTTCATTAAGTTCAAATGAAAAGTTTATTTTTAACGTGAGAATGTGAATGTGTCTGGAGAAATTCATTAGTTTTACAGAGATGCAAAATAAAGTTTGAATTCAGTTTTCTAAATGGAAATATAAAGTCATCATGGTGACAGATAACATACAACATATAGTGATGATTGTCTAACATATAATAGATCAACAAGGCAGTAAATAATAAACTTCAAACACCTAAGCAAGCAAAGATATAGAGCTGATGATTGCCAATGACACATGACGATTATACACTTTAATTATAAGAATTATTAACAAGATAGAACACATATTTTGGATATATTTCAACACATATTTACATATCTTCTTTAATATGGAGGTGGCAATACGAAATTAAGTTAAATTTAGTTATTGTTAAAATATCACAGCCAATTTACCATCCAATTGAATGGAACAATGGACAGAGATCAGCCATGATGATTCAGGCAGGATTTGTACAGATAAATGCTGCATAGGTAAGGATACAGGCAATATCACTTTAGAGTATGAATATGATTTTATGAGTACAATGAGCTGCTGATGCTATTATCTCTCACAGAACCAGAGAATACTCAGGGAGGCTGCAGGAATTCAGCAGTGTCTGTGTCAGTGATCAGGAATTCTCACTCTTTCCAAACATCAGTGATGATTGAATTCAACTGTCCCCTTTGAAAATGATGAGTGCTTTTATTTGTATTGTATAAAACTTGCTGTTAGTTCATGCCATTCAACTTGGCTGGGGCTCTGTTTTGGTTTACCATTATGACTTGCACCTGTAAGCAGACTATTTTATATAAATGCCACTCAGAAGATCATTTTTCAGCCCTAATGACATATAGGCTGTATCAACCTTTTAATTTAATCTCCGGTTTTCATCAAGAAGGATTTCTTCAGACTTTCCGCGGCTTGTTCCAGGGTTATATATCTCCATTGGGGGGGAATATCAGCAGGCTTGGCTTCATATTCTTCTGCAAACTGCTTATTAAACTTGCTGAAGATGTACTTCCAGTAGTCTGAGGCCTGGATACTGGTGTCCAGCTGGATGAGCCAGTCAGGGTAAATGCTCCGGTAGTCCTTGTATGGATGATGAAGTTTCTTATCTGTTCCAGTCAAGATGAAGCATCTCTCACTGGCAACATCAGAGGAGCAGATATTGCTCTCTAAAATACGCGATCCACGATTCCACCATCCTGCAATGCCATAATGTCTGCTTCCTGTAATCCCCTGAGGACGGTGAATGGAGGCAAAGTGCTCTGTGTGGCTCTTTCCACCAGCTTCACAGGGGGCCTTGCAGAAGGGACACTCCCTCCCACAGCCAAACACCCTGTTAAACAGCACCTTCTGTGGCTGAAAGGGCAGTGAGGTCAGCCTGGCCCTCACATCCCCACCTTTCTGAAACTCTCTGGTAAAGGCCTGCTCCATTTCATCCACGAGCACCATCAGACACCGGGAAAAGGCTTCTGGTTTGGCAGAGTTTAAGGCCAGGACTGCTCTGAGGGGGTCTTTAGGGATGATAAGCTCCTTCGCTAGGTCACTACAGATATCCTGAATGAACTGCTGAATGTTCTGGGTCTCCTCACCCCTTCTTGCTGCCTGTTCAGCTGCCTTCATCTGTGAGGTCTTAATGGCTTCCTTTATTTTTCTAACCACCACCTTCAGGCGGTTCATCTCAATGTTCCTGAGGCTATCTCCCTCCGAGAACTGCTTAACCATCAGCTTCAATATCCAGTCCTGTTCAAAGGTCTCGTAATTTTCTATGTATCTCACGTATCTCAAGTCCTGAAAGTTATCATTCTTAAGCAGCTGCTCAAGGACTGAGAACTGGAAGAAGGTTTGAGTGCTGAAAGCAATGGCTTTCTGCCCTGCCAACATTTCATCCACAAGGTCAGGGCCCAGAGACTTGGTGATGTATTCCTTCACCGCAGGTTGAAGACAGTTAACAGTGAAATCATTGGCTTTCTTCTGACACTGGTCTCTTTTGTTGAACAGGTCCTTAAAGTCTGTGTAGTACTGTTGCTTGAACTGTTCCAGACAGTGACGAGGATCATTTGCATGGATGAAAGCCAGATGCATTTTTTGAAACTCCCGTGCTGCATGTCCACAGATGTGGATCTTCAGCTTGGCTTGAAATTCAGCAGTTGTTACCAGATTCATGTGCCTGTCCAAGATTTTGTCTACCTTGCAAAGCAACTCTATTGTGTATGTTTTAGGGTAATCAGATCTTGTTCTCACTTTCTCATCGACAAACTGCTTGCTCTGCTCAATGATGTGATCAACGACCTGCTGAAACGCCTTCAGCTCCTTTCCTGAGGATACATTTGAAAACCATTGTTTTGACCCCATATGTTCACTTTTCACTTTGAATGGCTCTCTTCCATATTCAGACAATTTGCCCACTTTTGACAGTATTTCACGTACTGAGCTGCCTTTCATCTCTAAGTTAACCCACAGCTGGTGGGAGATGTTTTGCACAATGTCTCGTTCTTCCATGCCAGGGAACCGCAGCTCTGCTACAGTCTCATCCCACATCTTCTCAAATTCATCCACCAGCTGTTGATCAGACAGATCTTTACTTTTCCTGCATTTCTCAATCAGCCCCTGCACCTTTTTCTCCATTGTGGCCGTTTGATTGTTCTTGATGCTCTCTAACCTGAACATACCCTTTCTGATCTCCACCGCTGCCTCAAGCTTGTTTTTCACAGAGTTCTCTGTCTCCCTCCTGATGGTTTTGGCTGTGATGTTCAAGTCCTCCTTGTACTTCACTACCAAGTGAATATGTCCCTCTTGCCTCTTGTAGAATTCAGTCAGGTTGGCCAAAATTAGTGTTTCCCCTTTTGTCAGTTCAACAAAGGCCTCATTTGTCAGGTGGATCAGTAACTCATCCAAATTCTTAAATTCTGCTTCTGTGCCAACGTTTGACACTTTTGTCTCAGCTTCCATTAGCCAAGAGTACATGTTCTTCCTGAAGGCCCAATCCCATTGGTTGAACTCAGTGCAAAGCTGAGCATAAGCTTCAGCCACAAGGCTGTTGCGGAAGCTGAAGATGAAGTTCTCATACTTCACTGCTTGCCATAAGCTCTTGGTCCATTCAAGAAACTCAATGATTGTGTGTGCTGAGCTGTTTCCAGATTTTTGTTCCAGAAACTTCTCAACCACACTCCTCTTGAAAAGATCCACAGACTCACTGTAGCCAACATTGACAGGTGCCATGGGAGGGTTCCCATTCCAGAGCCCAGGGATGTACCAGGTGTTTCTCTCTTGATCATACTCCATGACATCAGTAAATGTTTTGTTGTTTCCCTTCTTTTCCATCTTAGCTGCTGCTTGGGTCATCTCATTCAGCTGCTCTAGCAGAAGCTTCCTGTCTCTCATGTTACTGTCATGGGCAGAGATGTCTGGCATATTCTGGTGCACAAACTGACAGCAGGGTTTTCTCCCAACTTCTTTCATGCGCAGGAAGGCGTGCACCACAATCTGCAGGATATCGTTCATTTCCGTGGAATTCTCCATGGCGATGTTGATGACTGTGATGTCACTCAGCCCCACCACCAGAGTGGCCAGTTCATTATCATGCTCATGACTGTCATCCAGCTGTGCCAACTGTGGTGCCTTCAAACCTTCAGTGTCAATAATCATGATGTAATCACACCCAAGCCGCACTTTAAAATACTCTTTCACTCTGATGAGGAGCATGAAGGCCCCTCTGGTGCACCTGCCACTGCTGACAGCAAACTGGACCCCAAACATGGTGTTCAGGAGGGTGGACTTCCCAGTGCTCTGTACCCCCAGAACAGAGATCACCCTGATCTTACATGTATTCTTTGTTAGATCATGGAGTTCTTTCAGAACCTGTGTCATCCACTCCAGAGGAATATTGCTTGAGTCTCCATCCACCAGCTCAAGAGGAAAGCCCTCCTGTAGCAGCTTGGCACAGAGACGTGGCAGGCGCTTAATCTCTGGGGTGAGGGCTTCGGGGAGTGAGCAAGCCGACTCGTACAGCTGACCTATTTCCCTCAGGAAGTGCTCCGTCCCCAAGGAGCAGCTGGAGATCTCCCTGTCCAACTTAGCAATGAGCTCCTTGTTTTCTGAGGAACTCTGTTCCTTGTACTTTAATTATTTGCCTGCCTGAAAACGTTGAGACTATATTCATTTAGCAGATGCTGTGACCCAGAGCAACTCACCTGGTTTTTGAGCAATGGGCCAAACCAGACTAATAACAAGATAACAAGTCCTTGCAATGATTACATTTTACATTTACATTTTAGTCATTTGGCAGACGCTTTTAATCCAAAGCGATTTACAAGTGCATAGGTTCTACCATAAGTCAGAGCATCACATCCAGAAACTAGCAAAATACACAGGAAATGCTGTTCTAAACATAGTTGTCATCAGAAGTGCATTATTATTATTATTATTATTATTATTATTATTTATTTATTTATTTATTTTTTGGGGGGGGGGGGGGGGGGGGGGTTAGACAAGGATAGGGATATCAGAAAGGAGGGGCAGGGGAAATCAGGAGGGAGGACTAAGGTAGAGTTTGAAAAGGTGGGTTTTGAGTCTGCGTCGAAATAGGGGGAGGGATTCTGCTGTTCTGACAGTGGTAGGCAAGTCATTCCACCACTGAGGAACCAGAATGATTATCTTTCAATCATGAGGAGACGAAAGTTTCAGCAAGTGAAGTAAACAGGTCTATTGACATCCATCCATCCATCCATTATCTTAACCCGCTTATCCTGAACAGGGTCGCAGGGGGGCTGGAGCCTATCTCAGCATACATTGGCGAAAGGCAGGAATACACCCTGGACAGGTCGCCAGTCCATCGCAGGGCACACACACCATTCACTCACACACTCATACCTACGGGCAATTTAGACTCTCCAATCAGCCTAACCTGCATGTCTTTGGACTGTGGGAGGAAACCGGAGTACCCGGAGGAAACCCACGCAGACACGGGGAGAACATGCAAACTCCGCACAGAGAGGCCCCGGCCGACGGGGATTCGAACCCAGGACCTCCTTGCTGTGAGGCGGCAGTGCTACCCACTACACCATCCGTGCCGCCGGTCTATTGACAAATACATTGAAAATGTTGCTGTTGTCTCAATGGGCATTTAGACTAAAGACTGTAGCTGGGCCACTGAAGATGCAACATTAAGAATAAGGCCAAACCACAAACAGAAAATGCAGTATTCTGAAATAAGCTCAAACCAAACAGCAGCTAAGGGAAGTGAGGAGTTCATTGAGATGATGAAAAAAAAGACTAGAAATAAATGCAGATGTGGTCAATGTAGTTAACACTACACACAAATCTAGGTTGATATATAGAAGTTTATTTCAGACATCAGGAGGGAAATCTCTGATATCAAATTATAGGAAATTGAAATAGTTATTCAATTTAAGGGGGCAATTACTTTTTCATTCAACTTTTCATTGTTTGATAACTTTTTTCATTAAATCAATGAAACAATCATTTAAATATTTACTCAGATTCCCTTTGTCTAATATTACATTTTGCCTAAAGATCTGAAACCATTCGCTGTGAAAGATATGTAGTAATGGAGGAGAGCAGGAAGGGGGGGTTTTACGGCACTGAATGCACATTCTCAGCTCAGGTATTTTCTATTTAGTGTTGCCTTAACACTGGGCATTTTCTGTGCATGTTTGATAAGCTGTGAATTAAACCAATGAGTGCCCTAGTTTCATTTGCCTCCCATGCCCAGCACAAAGTCCTGCATGGTCCTGTGCTATAGTGCTTGTCTGAAGCTGTTTATATTAGCCAGTAATATGAAGATGTTTAATTTAGCTTCACTTACTTAAAAAATCTCTTCTGGAATCAGTTCAGCTGCAATGTTTTTTCTGTGAAAAATAGAAAATAAAGCAAAGTGAGAAGATGAAATGAAACTTGATGCTCCAAACTGAGTGCCTTTAACAATGACCCAACAGTCAGGCAATGTTCTGGTTTTGCAGTCTTTCTTGAAAGAGCAGGTGAGGCACCTCTTGGCTTTACTCCCTTTTGCCTTTTGGTGGGGAAAAGGACCAGATTCCTCCAGTGGTAAGATCTTCACAGTGAATGCTGTAGAGGGTACATTTTCTAATCCTGTTATAAGTTATAAAAGCTTTAAGAATTATAAGTCTGTTCTCGGTCCTGCCAAAAAGCCAAGTTTGGCCGGCTCACGTGGAGCAGCAATAATTGGCTCGCTGCTCCAGAGGGAGGGACTTGGCAGGGTTTGTAGATAGCCGCACAAACAAAGCACCTCGGGCGCCTCGGAATCACGGTTACAACTCGGTAGGCGAGACGGCTTGAAGAAGGCGTGTCTCCCGTTGGCCGCCGAGGGACGGGGTGTAGGCGGTGTATCTAATACTAGCTCTAATCTAATAGCTCTAATCAGACGGGGTCCAATTGGCTACCAAATTGGGAGAAAAAGGGAAAAAAATTGGATAAAAAAAAAGAAAAAAAGGGTGAGGTACTCTACTGTAAAGAACATGCTGGATCTGCAAGGGAATAGGACCATGGATCACAGGGCACAGGGACACAGATCCTTTTGAAGATACAGAATCTTAATGAAATATACTAAAACAGGTCGGTTCCTCATGGTAGAATGCCCCAACCCCCATGTCAGTCTATCGGTAGCAGGTACCCTATATCAGCTGCAACAGAATAGACTGCAATTAGCTTCAGAAGTCGAATTCCCCAGCCACTTGAACTTGGCCAGGCTGATGGGAATTTCTCAAGGGCCTAACGTGGGAACAAGAGACTTACTTGTCCGTTTGACAGCTGCTTTTGACCAGTACAGTGGACTAATCAAGCCTGCAGGTTTCCCGGGGGTTTTTATGAACACATTAAGGCCGGACGTTTGAGAAGGTGCCATGCAGACTTGCATTGGATGGAACATGGCCATCTGGAAGAAGCTGCACATCACACCATCCACGCCGAAGATCAGGCCAGAGAAGGTAAAAATCAAGCCAAAGCCGCTGCCCTGTTGACTCAACTCCAACTGTACCAAGGAAAGGCCAGGAGGGAAGAGGGAGAGGACGGGGAAGAGGCAGATGTTGTGGAGGAAGTCAACTCCGCCCGTCCGTACCCCCAGGACCAGACCGTACGTACCCCCAGGACCAAACTATATGTACCCCCAGGATCAGACACCTGTCACCAATGTGGGAAAGCCCCCGAGGAAGAGGTGCAGGGAACAACACTGGACCTCACGTGAAGAACAGGGGTTTGACAACATGAACTGAAGGGACAGGGGAAAGGAGGAGGGAGAGTCGGAGCAGGGTGAGTACCAAATGTGGGCAAAAACAAAACCTGGGGAATTGCCAATTTGGAACTTACAGGTGAGTAGTAGGGTGAGTAGTAGGGTGACCACCCGTCCCACATTTTGTGGGACAGTCCCGAAAATTGAACATTTTTCCCGCATCCCGCATGAACAGAACATGTCCCGCATTTCAAAGATTATTGTAAAAATATATATAAATAAATAAAAAAGGCAATTCCTTGAATTCCTTGAATGAATTCCTCCAATTACCCTCTTATATTTAAAAATGTTGTTATTGGGGAAATTTTTTTCCCGTGCGTCATTTTTATGTGGAATGGACAGCCCAAAGTAAACTTTAGCTAGCTAAACAAAATGAGAAAATGGAAGAAACTACTAATAAAAAAATGCATCAATGGTCTGTGCATCATTTTTATGTGGAATGGACAGCCCAAAGTCAAGTAAAAACAAGAAAATGGAAGAAACTACTAATAAAAAGTTTTTTGCCACCGAAGCTTCACCATCGCCCAGTGATGAGAGGGAGATGTTAAGAGATGTTAAGAGACATGGCGAGGGTGAGGCTCACAAAAAAATCCACCACATTGGCAATCAAACTGCACACATCTATTTCATCACTCGCTCTTTTGTTAAACAATATCATTTATACTTTCTAGATCATAAGGTCTTTAAAAACAGCCCCCTGACTTGGTGGAACGCTGAGTTTACAGCAGAAAACCAGTCCAGCAACTGAACAAACAAATCTAATTCACGGTAACTGCTGGGAGAATTAGCAGCTAATTGGCTCATTTGAATTTGAATGCAATGCCAGTGAATTACATTTACTTTGACTAATGTCGATCATTGCAAGATTGAGCAATGTGAGAATGAAGTTGCGTTGAGAAAAACGGGTGGAACAATTGGTTGAGAGATGTTTTGACATGTAGACGGACTAGGTTAACCCCAATACAGCTCAGGGTTTACCTGGATATACCATGGCTACATCGTAGTTGCTAGAAAACTTTCACTTTTCAGCCAAATGTAGCTCTTTCTCCTTAAAAAGTACAAAACACTTAGACTCGAATGCCCCAGGGGTATACTGAATGACCCGTGGTGTTCTCATCAGCACTACGAGAGTGTCTAGAGGTGATTACATTTAGAACAGGAAAAATCATGTGAATCTAACACATTGATGAATTGTTCGTCTGTTCGCCAGAACGAGAAACATGCAAAGCAGTTTGACTATTAACATACTTTGCGGAGACAGGGAACAAAGTACCACCAAACAACGTCCAGCTGGCACAATCTACAGTTAAATACCTGGGTCATAATATCTCTGCAGAAGGGAAAACATCAGGCAATGAGAGAGTGCAAGCAATTGCTCAAATACCTAAGCCCATAACTAAAAAGCAGGTCATATATTTTCTAGGAATGACTGGCTACTGTAGGCAGTGGATCCCAGACTATGCTGAACTAACTTAACCCCTACGAAACATGTCACATGGCCATAACCTGACTGTGGTTTGGACAGAGGAAGCTGAATGCTCCTTCAAAGTAAAAAGAGAGTTACAGCAGGCCCCTATGTTGGGGCTACCTGACATGGAAAAAGCATTTACTCTGACAGCAGGAAAGCTGAGGCCTATCACACATTATTCAAAACACTTGGATGCTGGAGCAAGGGGACTTCCACCTCGCCAGTATAAAATAAAAAAAGCTGGAAAATGAATAAATACATAAAATTAAATAAGAACACACCCTTGTCGGTCACATGATTATCAGACTACACTTAAAGATCAAGAAAATGGACATAGCATAGATTGAATACTCAAACGGCAGTTAGCCGAATGCCCTCCCATTAAATTTGCTCTGCACCTTGCCTGAGAGCAGTGACAGCTGCTGCTTCTGCGGTTATGGCATCCGCTGCTCTGGCTGCCCCATGCAGGGTCTGAACATCCTGTTGAAACAACAGAGAGCTCACTTCTCACCAGCAAGAATGCTGCACTACCAACATGTTTTGCTATCACTACCAAATGTTACAATCAAACGGTGCACTGCATTAAACCCTGCTACTCTTCTCCCCACAGCAGATGACGGAGAACCACATGATTGTTGAGGAGTAATTGACCAAGTCCTGTCTCCCAGACCAGACCTCTCCTCCACCCAACTCCCTAAGGCCAAGCTGGAAATAAGCAATAGTATACAGAGTTTCAGTGATCGCTTGTCTGGAGTGAAATTTGGGCAACAGTGCATTCTTTTATCTCTTTACGTCTTCAATCAATGCGTGTAAGTTACAGTTGCATCGTTGGGTGGCATGGATGGTGCAGTGGGTAGCACTGCCACCTCACAGCAAGGAGGTCCTGGGTTCAAATTCCTGTTGGCCAGGGCCTCTCTGTGCGGAGTTTGCATGTTCTCCCCGTGTTTGCGTGAGTTTCCTCCCACAGTCCAAAGACATGCAGGTTAGGCTGATTGGAGAGTCTCAATTTCCTGTAGGTATGAGTGTATGAGTGTATGAGTGTGTGTGTGTGAGTGAATGGTGTGTGTGCCCTGCGATGGACTGGCGACCTGTACAGGGTGTATTCCTGCCTTTCACCCAATGTATGCAGGTATAGGCTCCAGCCCCCCTGTGACCCTGAGTTGCATCGTTTGTGGTAGACTATCATATCTTAGTTATATGGCCAGCTAGTTACATAGCCAAATAAGTTGCATGCTCATAATATAGTTGGTCAGTTAAACTTCTAGACAAAAAATATGAATTGTGTTGTGTAGCACGCCAACACACTTTAACAGCTAAATTCTTCTGTGCCGTCTTCCATCTGAACTACGTGCCTCACCACATTATAATTTACAGAAACTGGGCGGGCCTATGAGCAAAGTGGGAGGGGCCAGGCCGCCATTGAAAGTATGGCATTTATATATATATCAGAATATATTGCAGAATAGACACAGTGCATAGATTGAACCACTCAAAACAAATCATTCAATAGACACAGTGCATAGATAGCTCAGTTCAAAGCAGTGAACAAAATACAGTCATTAAGGTCAAATCCAATGAAAGGTTTATTTTTAATGTGAGAATGTCAATGTGTCTGGAGAAATTCATTAGTTTTACAAAGATGAAAAACAAAGTTTCAATTCAGTTTTATAAATGGAAAGATATTGTCATAATAGTGACATATAACATAAAGTGATGATTATCTAACATATAACAGATCAACAAGGCAGGAAGTAATGAACACCTAAGCAAGAAGTGATGTAGAGCTGATAATTGCCAATGACACATGAAGTTCATGTACTTTAATTATAAGAATGATTTAAGCGATAGAAGACATATTTGGATTTTTGTAAAAAAAAAACAAAGAAAGAAAGAAATAAAATCTTCTTTAATATGGAGGTGATTTGTACAGATAAATGCTGCATAGGTAAGGACAGAGGCAATATCACTTTATAGTATGAATATGATTTTATGAGTACAATGAGCTGCTGATGGGATTAAGTCTCACAGAACCAGAGAAGACTCAGGGGTGGCTGCAGGACTATTTGATATTAATGCCACTCAGAAGAAACAATTTCAGCCCTAATGACATATAGGCTGTATGAAACATTTAATTTAATCTCCTGTTCATCTGGAAGGATTCCTTCAGACTTTCCGTGGCTTGTTCCTGGGTTATATATCTCCATTGGGGGGGAATATCAGCAGGCTTGGCTTTATATTCCTCTGCAAACTGCTTGTTAAACTTGCTGAAGACGTACTTCCAGTAGTCTGAGGCCTGGATGCTGGTGTCAGGCTGGATGAGCCAGTCAGGGTAAATGCTCCGATAGTCCTTGTATGGATGGTATTTTGCCTCTGTTCCAGTCAACCTGAACTGCTTCTCACTGACAACATTAGTGGAGCAGATATTGCTCACTAATATCTGTGATACACGATTTCTCCATCCTGCAATGCCCTGAGGACGGTGAATGGAAGCAAAGTGCTCTGTGTGGCTCTTGCCACCAGCTTCACAGGGGGTCTTGCAGAAGGGACACTGCCTCCCACAGCCAAACACCCTGTTAAACAGCACCTTCTGTGGCTGAAAGGGCAGTGAGGTCAGCCTGGCCCTCACATCCCCACCTTTCTGAAACTCTCTGGTAAAGGCCTGCTCCATTTCATCCATGAACACCTGCAGACACCGGGAAAAATCTTCTGGCTTGGCAGTGTTTAAGGCTAGGACTGCTCTGAGGGGGTCTTTAGGGATGATAAGCTCCTTCGCTAGGTCACTACAGATATCCTGAATGAACTGCTGAATGTTCTGGGTCTCCTCACCCCTTCTTGCTGCCTGTTCAGCTGCCTTCATCTGTGAGGTCTTGATGGCTTCCTTTATTTTTCTAACCACCACCTTCAGGCGGTTCATCTCAATGTTCCTGAGGCTATCTCCCTCCGAGAACTGCTTAACCATCAGCTCCAATATCCAGTCATGTACAAAGACCTGGTAATTTTCAATGTATCTCACAAAGTCCTGAAAGTCATCATTCTTAAGCAGCTGCTCAAGGATTGTGAAGTGGAAGAAGGTTTGAGTGCTGAAAGCAAAGGCATTCTGCCCTGATAACATTTCATCCACAAGGTCAAGGCCCAGAGTTTTGGTGATGCATTCTTTCACCGCAGGTTGAAGACAGTTGGAAGTGAAATAATTGGCTTTCTTCTGACACTGGTCTCTTTTGTTGAACAAGTCCTTAAAATCTGTGTAGTACTGTTGCTTGAACTGTTCCAGACAGTGATGAGGATCATTAGCATGGATGAAAGCCAGATGCATTTTTTGAAACTCCCGTGCTGCATGTCCACAGATGTGGATCTTCAGCTTGGCCTGAAATTCAGCAGTTGTTTCCTGATTCCTGTGCCTGTCCAGGATTTCGTCTACCATGCAAAGCAACTCCATTGTGTATGTTTTATGGTAATCAGATCTTGTTCTCACTTTCTCATCGACAAACTGCTTGCTCTGCTCAATGATGTGATCAACTACCTGCTGGATCTCCTTCAGCTCCTTTCCTGAGGATACATTCCAAAAGCATTGTTTTGATCCCAAATGTTTACTTTTCACTTTGAATGGCTCTCTTCCATATTCAGACAAGTTGCCAACTTTTGACAGTTTTTCACGAATTGAGCTGCCTTTCATCTCTAAGTTAACCCGCAGCTGGTTGTAGATGTTTTGCACAATGTCTCGTTCTTCCATGCCAGGGAAGCGCAGCTCTGCTACAGTCTCATCCCACATCTCCTCAAATTCATCCTCCAGCTGTTGATCTGACATATCTTTACTTTTCCTGCATTTCTCAATCAGCCCCTGCACCTTTTTCTCTATTGTGGCCGTTTGATTGTTCTTGATGCTCTCTAACCTGAACATACCCTTTCTGATCTCCACCGCTGCCTCAAGCTTGTTTTTCACAGAGTTCTCTGTCTCCCTCCTGATGGTTTTGGCTGTGATGTTCAAGTTTTCCTTGTATTTCACTACCAAGTTAACATGTCCCTCTTGCCTCTTGTAGAATTCAGTGAGGTTGGCCAAAATGAGTGTTTCCCCTTTAGTCAGTTCAACAAAGGCCTCATTTGTCAGGTGGATCAGTAACTCATCCAAATTCTTAAATTCTGCTTCTGTGCCAAAGTTTGACACCTTTGTCTCAGCTTCCATTAGCCAGGAGTACATGTTCTTCCTGAAGGCCCAATCCCATTGGTTGAACTCAGTGCAAAGCTGAGCATAAGCTTCAGCCACAAGGCTGTTGCGGAAACTGAAGATGAAGTTCTCATACTTCACTGCTTGCCATAAGCTCTTGGTCCATTCAAGAAACTCAATGATTGTGTGTGCTGAGCTGTTTCCAGATTTTTGTTCCATAAACTTCTCAATCACATTGCTCTTGAAAAGATCCACAGACTCACTGTAGCCAGCATTGACAGGGGCCATGGGAGGGTTCCCATGCCAGAGCCCAGGGATGTACCAGGTGTTTTTCTCTGCATCATACTCCATGACATCAGTAAATGTTTTGTTGTTTCCCTTCTTTTCCATCTTAGCTGCTGCTTGGGTCATCTCATTCAGCTGCTCCAGCAGAAGCTTCCTGTCTCTCATGTTACTGTCATGGGCAGAAATGTCTGGCACATTCTGGTGCACAAACTGACAGCAGGGTTTTCTCCCAACTTCTTTCATGCGCAGGAAGGCGTGCACCACAATCTGCAGGATATCGTTCATTTCCATGGAATTCTCCATGGCGATGTTGATAACTGTGATGTCACTCAGCCCCACCACCAGAGTGGCCAGTTCATTATCATGCTCATGACTGTCATCCAGCTGTGCCAACTGTGGTGCCTTCAAACTTTCAGTGTCAATAATCATGATGTAATCACACCCAAGCCGCACTTTAAAATCCTCTTTCACTCTGATGAGGAGCATGAAGGCCCCTCTGGTGCACCTGCCACTACTGACAGCAAACTGGACCCCGAACATGGTGTTCAGGAGGGTGGACTTCCCAGTGCTCTGTACCCCCAGTACAGTGATCACCCGGATCTTACATTTGTCCTGAGTGAGATCATGGAGTTCTTTCAGAACCTGTGTCACCCACTCCAGAGGAATATTGCTTGAGTCTCCATCCACCAGCTCCAGAGGAAAGCCCTCCTGTAGCAGCTTGGCACAGAGACGTGGCAGGCGCTTAATCTCTGGGGTGAGGGCTTCAGGGAGTGAGCAGGCCGACTCGTACAGCTGACCCATTTCCCTCAGGAAGTGCTCAGTCCCCAAGGAGCAGCTGGAGATCTCCTTGTCCAACTGTGCAATGAGCTCCTTGTTTTCTGAGGAACTCAGAACTTCAATGCTCATTTTAATGTTTCCCTTTAAAATTCCACGGATAGCCAAACGCAGGTTTTTGTTGAATTCTGCATCATTCCTTCCCGGATGCTTTATAATGATGTCACTGGGTTTTGTCTCAGAAACAAATTTCCTGAAGTCATCCTCATTGAAGGTCTGGCTCTGTGAATTGGTGATCAAATCCAATGAGTTTTAAAGTTCTCAGAGTCCAGAAATCTTTGTTCAAACTTAAAGTCATCGCAAAACACAAATATAGCAGTCGAAGTGTGGCAGAGGAAAGCGTACTGAGTTTCAAAGTCTCTGAGGTCCCCACGGAGGTTAGCTATAGCCAGAGGCTCAGAGAAGATGTCAGTGTTTTTGTTCCCACTGGGCAGATACCAGCTGATTTCCACCAGCCCATTGGAAATCCTCCTTGGGGTGTCACCACACTCCATGTTTTTGTGAACAAAGGTGTCGTGGTACTGCTGAGAGTTGCTGAGGACTTGGTTCAGAATGTGAGACTTGGACATGCTGCTGTTTCCCAGCCCCACAAAAGAGACCATGGGGAGGTCAGACAGAACAATGCTCTCCTCCACAAACCCTCTTGGGTCATCCAAAGAGTGTGGCTTGTACGTTTTCACAATATCCCTCATGGCCCACAGCATTAAAGTACACTGCTGGGTATCACATTTAGGAAGCAGCAGAGGCACAGAGAACTGGCACATGGACATTTTCAAAGCCATCTCCTGCTGGAGAAAACCATCTGAGCAGAGAAATACAGCAGTTATGACGTCAAGGGGGTTGATTCTGTTGCTGTGGTCCTGTGGATTGTTCATGGTGTTCAGTAAACTATCCAGGCTTTGGGGCTCTGTGTCCTGTTCTGAGGAGCAGCTCATTCTCCGAAAGGACTCATTTACCATCATCAGCTTCCTCAGGAAACACCATGGCAGAGATTTGAGAGACTGGATGCTTTCATCAGATAAAGTCTCTCCATCAATCTGCAGCACCTGGCTAAGAGTCAGGTGGTGTTCCAGTCCCAGGTCTCTCAGCAGCTCCTCCAGGCTGGTTCCTGTCATTGGGGATGGAAGCTGCATTAGTACATATGCACAGTAGTACAGTAATAAAATCATAAGAATGCACCTACATACACTTGCACATCAAAAAATGACTAAAGTTCTTGGCAGAGTGAATGTTTCGTACTCCTGAGTGATGCTATGGCTAGTTATTGTCCCCTGTTCATCATCAATTCATCTCTAGCCCTGGACCATGATTCTGAGGTGTTCAGGGACACTTGTATGCAGTGATCCTCCCTGCCGAGTCCCTCCCCCCACCCTCAGAGCTGCTCCCTCATTTACAGGCCTTACTGGACTCCTGGTGTGTTGAACCAAAGTCTGATGCCTTAACCTTGCACCACCGTGGAGCTCCCAAAATTTTAATGTCTATATTTAAACATGTCACAGGTCACAGAAATGTATTCTTTAATTAAGTTCATTCCAGGCTTAAAAATCACTGCTGCTAGAGCAATAGACCCTGACTGTCACTAGGTAGGTCACCTGGAAACTCATTATTCTCCACCTGTTGAAACATGGGAAAGGGAAGTTGTGGGAAATATAGAGGAGAATAAGGATCGAGGACAATTAGTCAGATGGAGGAAGTTATTATTTTGGTGAATTTGTCCAGGGCCAGGACCCCTCCTCCAACACTTGCCCTCTCACTGTGCTGGGACATTGGATTTCTGCTTGGTCCAGAGGGAAGAGAACCTCCCACTGGCCTACCAGCACCTCTTCCTACTTTGTTTCCCAGGAGGTCTCCCTCCTCTTCTGCTTGGGGTCCTCACCTTTACTGATGGTCTCATCTTCAGACACACTCACACTCTGCTCTGAGTCTTCAGTTTCCTGCAATGAAAAACATCACAGACAGTGTTTTCATAATTGGCAAGTCTTCTGTTTTTGTTTTACACAATATTTGAATACATTGACTATTAATATGAATTCATACATTAATTATTAATATGAATTCAATACATTACTATTACTCTTATTAATGTGAATACTAGCCGGTATTTCAGGAAGTGGTTAGGTTAAGTGCTGCTTAGTTGAATAATGCAGCTGGGACCTGTCAGTCATAGAGGCTATCCAATCATAAGCTTTCAGGCATGAGTTCTGGGTGTGTCTCAATATGACTCTATGAATGGCTCTAGAGCAGAGATCTGAAACCCAAATCTTGGATAGCAGCAGTGTTTCCTGGTTTGGTGTTTTTAGCAAATGTGTAATTTAACTAACTGATTGCTTGTTTGCAAGGCCTTCACAGGATGCCTACAACAACAGACAAAAAAACCCTTTTTTAATTTGGCCCTCCAGGACTGGAATTAAACAACTGGACATTCTGACCTACAGAACTGGAGTTTGGCTCTGAGATTGGTCAAATCTCACCTCCTGTTCTTCTTGTGAAATACACACAGTGTCTTTGGTGACCTTACTCAAGGTCTCATCCATGTTTTCAGTATCTGCTGAACATCTATTTTCATCTGACTTAGGTGGGCAAGCAGAGGAGGGTTGGGACTGGGCCAGGCATGAGGATGTCTTCTCTGGTGCTAATTCTGTGCCCAGACGGGATTGGTTGTCTGTGGTCTCCTCTTGATTCTCAGTATCTGCACCTGAGATGCTCAAAGACAGACCACAGTCACACGCCCTGGTATATGAGGTCCAAGGAAGGGTCCCAAACCCTTAACATCCACCCAAGTAAAATGTGTCATTTTTAAAAACTGTTTCTTTAAAGCAGGGTGGCACGGATGGTGCAGTGGGTAGCACTGCCACCTCACAGCAAGGAGGTCCTGGGTTCGTAATCCCAGTCGACTGGAGCCTCTCTGTGTGGAGTTTGCATGTTCTCCCCGTGTTCGTGTGGGTTTCCTCCCACAGTCCAAAGACATGGAGGTTAGGCTGATTGGAGAGTCTAAATTGCCTGTGGGTATGAGTGTGTGAGTGAATGGTGTGTGTACCCTGCGATGGACTGGCGACCTGTCCAGGGTGTATTCCTGCCTTTCGCCCAATGTATGATCGGCTCCAACCCCCCTGCGACCCTGTTTAGGAAAAGCGGGTTAAGATAAAAGATGGATGGATGGATGGACGGAGTTTCTTTAAAGCACTGCGATGGTGCACAGCTAAGCACTAGTGGCTCAGCTAAGCAACATATAAGACATGGCTAAGCATCACAGTGGCGCTGTTATGATCTGCGTTTTCTGTATCTGTATTTTGTAAGTCCTCAGAATTTTTGCCTCTGTGCTTCCAGAAGTCTGTCTGTCAGTTCATTCCCTATCATTTGTTTCACCTGTGTTCCACTCCCTGATTATTGTACTCACTGGATTCTTCTTTCCTCTCGTTATCTCCCTATATACACCTGTCTGTTTTGTGTCATATTTGCCAGATTGTCATGTGCTTCCGCGATACTTTCCAGTGTTTTTTCCTGTCTGATTACCTGTGTATCGACCTGTTTGGCTTTCGACTTCTGAGTCCTGGATTACCCTTCTCTTCGTCTTTGACCCGCTGTGTTTGGACTCCCTTTGATTTAATGGTTTGTGTTTTTGGTTTTCGATTCTGTTTATCCCCCAGTTTGGACTACATCATTGTTTTTGTTGCATCTGTTTGCCTGGCTATCAGACCCCTGCATGGAGTATCGTTTAAGAACTGTTTATTCTCTACTACACCTGTTTGCTGGTTCTCGACTGGCTTGTCTACTCTGCCTCAACGTTAATAAAGAATTTAACTTGAACTTCTGTGGTCTCGCTATTGGGTTTGTTGTTCTGAAGCCTGACAGGCACAGGGCATCACACTTTCGTTCGTTGCAGTTGCACACCGAGGACCAGTCCTGCCAGATCTGAGTATGGCATAATTGAGCCGCTGCTCTGAAGGAGGGACTTGGTGGGGAGGTTCACTACATACGAACACCCCCGATCACCTCGGAACCACAGTCTGGGGCTTGAGTTAATGCATGGGCGATTGAAATAAACAGCATCAACTTCACTTCCAGTCCCAGGCTGGCTGGAGTGGGTTTGGTCAGCACAGTGGGTGTGGCCAGTATAGTGGGAGTGGTTATCAGAGTGGGTGTGGCCAGTATAGTGGCTGTGGTTATCAGTGTGTGTGTGGTCATCAGTGTGGGTGTGCCTATTAGAGTGGGTGTGGCTCTCACTGACTGGGTGCTCAGGTGTTTCCTGTTGGTCAGAGTCTAACAGAGTGGGGCAAAACGCAAACAGAACAGCAGTCACAATGTAGGCAGATTCCTACAGCCATATACTGTATAGTCACAGCCGCCAGTGAAACATAAAACATTGGAAAAACAAATATTCTTTAAAAAACAGCCTTTATCATTGATGATGGAAAAAACAAAGAAGACATTTTGCATATTGTCAGCACAATCGAGCACTACTGCAAAATAAACCTAAATCATTGTCTTTTATCTTGGCGAGTACATTACCTAATTTACCCATTCGGGCAGCCATCTAGACTGTTAAGTTGAAATTGCTACTGCTTTGACTAGTTTAGCAAGTTGGGTGAATGATAGCTCGCTAAGTAATGACAGGAAAATGAAGCTAGGGGGGCTGGTTATTAACTTGCATGCTAGGTTTACCTGGGACAGGTTTCCTTGCAGAGCACAGTTTGTAGCCACATTCACTGCAGAATTTGTCATTCTGCCGACATTCACTGCTGCTTTTGGGACACTCCATCTGCATCCCTCTGGGCAAATACAACACAACACAACACAACACCACACCACAACACCACACCACACAACACAACACAACACAACACAATGATGAGAACAGGCCATTCAGCCCAGCAATGCTCACCTTTACCAAACACTAAAGTGTAACTACTGCTTAGTTTGCCTAAAAGCTAGATAGTATCTCACATTATCAAGCCTGAAAACCCCCCCAGTGTTTCTGCCTCCACTACATGTCCTGGCATGCTACTCCACACAGTGACCACTCCCTGTGTGAAAAAATACTTCGTAATATCTGTGAAGAATTTATCCTTGGCCAATTTCCATAAATGCTCTCTCGTTGTGCTAACCAAACTCACCCTGAAGAATCGCCTGTAGTTCACTTTGTAAATTCCTTTCATGAATTTAAAAGCCTCAATCAAATCACCCCGAAGTCTCCCTTTACTAAGCTTAGAGAGAATAAGCATCTTAAGTCCTCATTACTTTTATCTTTTATACATGGAATCAATCAGGTTTCCCTTCTTTGAACCTTTGTAATATCACAGTTACAGCAAGAAGAGTCAAAGCACCTTGTACAAAATGTAGAAATGTGAGGTTGGCGATGTAAAAGAAACCAGGTAATTCCCTTCCAAGAAAAGTAAACCGAAAGTAATTCTTTGCATGTCTGAAAGCATTGAGACTACATTAATTTAGCAGACGGTGTGATCTGAACAACTCACCTGGTTTTTCAGCAATGGTGCCAACCCAGACTAATAACAAGAAAAGACATGTTGCATCACTAAAGTACAGAAATCTGAAGAGTCCTTGCAAATTGTGATTATCTTTCAATCATGAGGAGACAAAAGCTTCAGCAAGTGCAAGTGCAAGTAAACGGGTCTATTGGAAAATACATTGAAAATGTTGCTGTTGTCTTGATGGGCATTTAGAGTAAATACTGTTGCTGGTAAGAATAAGGCCAAACCACAAACAGAAAATCCAGTATTATGAAATAAGCTCAATCCAAACAGCAGCAAAGGGAAGTGAGGAGTTCATTGAGATGATGAAAAAAATAAGACTAGAAATAAATGCAGATGTGGTCAATGTAGTTAAAGCTACACACAAATCTAGGTTGATATATCGAAGTTTATTTCAGATGTCTTGAGGGAAATCTCTGATATCAAATTATAGGAAGTGCTTAGTTGCAATTATTGCTGTAAGACCAGTTATTGAATTTAAGGGGGCAATTACTTTTTTATTCAACTTTTCATTGTTTGATAACTTTTTTCACTAAATCAATGAAACAATCATTTAAATATTTACTCAGATTCCCTTTGTCTAATATCACATTTTGTCTAAAGATCTGAAACCATTCAGTGTGAAAGATATGCAGTAATGGAGGAAATCAGGAAGGGGGAGTTTTTACGGCACTGAATGCATTCTCAGCTCAGGTCTTTTCTAGTTAGTGTTGCATTAACACCGGGCATTTTCTGTGCATGTATGATAAGCAGTGAATAACACCAATGATGCCCTTGCCTCCCATGCCCAGCACAAAGTCCTGCACGGTCCTGTGCTATAGTGATTGTTTGAAGCTGTTTATATTAGCCAGTAATATGAAGATGTTTAATTTAGCTTCACTTACCTATAACATCTCTTCTGTAATCAGTTCAGCTGCAATGCTTTTTCTGTGAAAAATAAAGCAAAGTGTGAAGATGAAAGGAAACTGATGCGCCAAGCTGAGTGCGTTTAACAATGACCCAACACTCGACTGTCAGGCAATGTTCTGGTTTTGCAGTCTTTCTGGGAAGAGCAGGCGTGGCATCTCTTGGCTTTACTTCCTGTGCCTTTTGGTGAGACTTTGGCTGGAGCAGGACCAGATTCCTCCATTGGTAAGACCTTCACAGTGAATGCTGTAGAGGTTACATTTTCTAATCCTGTTATAAGTTATAAAAGCTTTAAGAATTATAAGTCAATATAAACTGATACATTATGGCATTGTGCAAAACTGCTGTGGTGTGCTGCTAGGGAGTGGTAGATGTCTGTGAGACTTCCTCTTTCAGACCGGACATTTGATAACAGGATGCTGAGTCGAAATCAAAATACGATTGGGCGAGAGGTATTGCCAACTGAGAAATAAACATGTTGATCCTAAAATCCAAACCGGGTCGAAACAGAACAAGATGGTAATACAAGAGGCAGTGGTCAAAAACAAAACAGTTCCCAAAGGGTATCAAACAGAATATAACGCTGGAATTATTCAACTAGTAAAACAAGTTGGATGAGAAAAAGGGCAGCTACACAAGGTCTTTACATCCTAGAGAAGAACTGAACCCTGGTATAGTAATGAATGCCATGGTATCAAATCTTACAGGAGGAAAGAGGTTTGTGGTTCTAAAGACATTAACAAAATTGGCAAAGTCATACACCCCCAATGTGTATTGTGGTGCAGAGGGGTGGATCCTGAGGTGCAGAGGCTGGGCACAGCTAGAAACCAACACAGGAGATAGCAGATGTCAGAAAAAATACTTTTTCTGTGTTTTTTTTCCGGGGTATCGGTGATAGATACTCCTTCACAGACCTCTCCCAATGCGTGACGTCTGCGCGGTTGACCTGCACGGGCCCCTCCAGGGTTCTCCACCCACATGGCACGACATGCAGGAGCAGGGGTGCCACAGTATGTGATAGAAACAGAACATGATGGACAACTGCAGTGCAGGACAGAAGACCTTTGGGCAAGTGAACTAGTCAAAGCGCGCAAAAAAGGCACACTGCAATTTGAACAAACAAAAAATCCACATCGAAATTGTAATGAAATATTTTTGGCTGGGAAAACCTTTTTGGGACCATGGGTAGCAAGTGCTCGAAAAAAGGGTCAGAGGACTGCACAAGTTCTCAGGTCAGGAGCACGGTGAACCAGCTGAAACGGATGTTATCTGGGTAGAACTGAGATTCCCACAAAAAGGTAGTTTGAGTCGAAGCCAATGCCAAGAATTAAAAGAGAGAGAAAGAAAAAAGAAGAAGCTGCACATCACACCATCCACGCTGAAGATCAGGCCAGAGAAGGTAAAAAACAAGCCAAAGCCCTATCGACTAAACTCCAACTGCACCAAGGACAGGCCAGGAGGGGAAGAGGCAGACGTTTTGGAGGCCGGGGAGGAAGTCAACTCCGCCCGTACGCACCCCCAGGACCAGACCGTACATACACCCAGGACCAGACCGTACGTACCCCCAGGACCAGACCGTACGCACCCCCAGGACCAGACCGTACATACACCCAGGACCAGACCGTACGTACCCCCAGGACCAGACTGTAAGTACCCCCAGGACCAGACTATGTCTACCCCCAGGATCAGACGCCAGTCACCAATGTGGAAAAGCTGGACACTGGGCAAGAGACTGTCCGGATAGAGGAGATGAATCCTGGCCACCTGCCCCCCGAGGAAGAGGTGCAGGGAACAACACTGGACCTCACGTGAAGAACAGGGGTTTGACAACATGAACTGAAGGGACAGGGGAAAGGAGGAGGGAGAGTCGGAGCAGGGTGAGTACCAAATGTGGGCAAAAACAAAACCTGGGGAATTGCCAATTTGGAACTTTGAGTAGTAGGGTGACCACCCATCCCAGATTTTTGTGGGACAGTCCCAAAAATTTACGTTTGTCCCGCATCCCGCATGAACAGAACATGTTCCGCATTTCAAAGATTATTGTAAAAATATATATAAATAAATAAATGTCCTGCTCCAATTACCCTCTTAAGGCCCGGACACACCAAACCGACGGTCGGCCGTCGGACGTCGGTGGCGCCCTGTCGGCCGAGTCTTTCCGGTGTGTTCCGCACGCCGACACTACGTCGGCGTGTTTTGGAGGGCTCCGACATGTTGAATCGGCGTCGGAGCCCCCGGAGCCGTCGATGAGAGAGAGCTCTCTGATTGGCTGTCCAGCTAGCGAATCAGTGCACGAGAAGAGAAACGGAAGAGACGAAAGCAAGCCATTCCAAAGTTACTATCACTACCAGAAATAATTTTTGATTAGTATTACTAAATAGCGAGACAACAAGGAAATTGCTGCAAACTGTTTGTTGTGAGCGAGACAATGGCTGCTTCTAGGTCCAACGCAATGCAAACGCATTCCCCGGTCTTCTGGTTTCCATTTTTTGAAAGACAAATACAGACTACCGCCACCTCTTGGTGTGGAGAGTTATTACCTCTCACGCAGGCGCAGAACGTACGTGCAACTCAGCCGTCCGCGGACCGTCGTTGTGGTGTGTTCGGCACAGCCAACATTAACGACGCGTATCGACGCGAGGCGATCTTTGTCGGCGCTCCGCGGCCGACCGTCGGTTTGGTGTGTCCGGGCCTTTATATTTAAAAATGTTGTCCTTGGGGAAAAATTTTTCCAGTGCGTCATTTTTATGTGGAATGGACAGCCCAAAGTAAACTTTAGCTAGCTAAACAAAATGAGAAAATGGAAGAAACTACTAATAAAAAAAGACTTGGCTCATACAACAGAGGCTGGGAGAGGAGATGCACGTGGCTGAGATCCCAAAAGGGCGAGTGCAGGAATTGCCACCGAAGCTTCATCATCGCCCAGTGATGAGAGAGGGACGTTAAGAGATGTTAAGAGACATGGCGAGGGTGAGGCTCACAAAAAAATGCACCGCATTGCCAATTAAACTGCACACATCTATTTCATCACTCGCTCTTTTGTTAAACAAAATAATTTATACTTTCTGTATCATAAGGTTTTTAAAAACAGCCCCTTGACTTGGTGGAACGCTGAGTTGACAGCAGAAAACTAGTCCAGCAATTGAACAAACAAATATAATTCACGGTAACTGCTGGGAGAATTAGCAGCTTCCTGGCTGCTAATTGGCTCATTTGAATTTAAATGGTTTGAATACAATGCCAGTGAAGTACATTTACTTTGACTAATGTTAATCATTGCAAGATTGAGCAATGTGAGAATGAAGTTGCTGCGTTGAGCAAAACAGGAAATTGACCAAGTCCTGTCCCCCAGACCAGACCTCTCCTCCACCCAACTCCCTAATGCCAAGCTGGAAATAAGTAATAGTATACAGAGTTTCAGTGATCGCTTGTCTGGAGAGCAATTTGGGCAACTGCACATTCTTTCATCTCTTTACATCTTCAATCAATGCGTGTTTAGCTAAAACCTTTACTTGTCTCATATTTTAAGTTACAGTTGCATCGTTTGTGGTAGACTATCATATCTCAGTTATATAGCCTGCTAGTTACATAGCCAAATAAGTTGCATGCTCATAATATAGTTGGTCAGTTAAACTTCAAGACAAAAATGATAAATAGTGTTGTGTAGCACACTAAAGTCAACATTTTCTTAGATCACTACGAAAAGATGGCAGGCTCTGTTGTGTTTGTCATTGTCAGCTTTCAAAAACACTGAACTGTATAATAACGCTTTATATTACACGTTATATTCATAGACTGTGGGAAGGATAAACAGTTGTTTGAGGGTGTTTGTTGTTGCAATTCCTCTCTTGACCGTTAAGAGTCTGAAATGACCTATTGTAGCTTTAACAGCAAAGTTTTTCTGTGCCGTCTTCCATCGGAACTACGTGCCCCGTTCCATAATTTTTTATTTATTTTATTTTATTTTCTTAACAAAGATCAAATCTACAGAAACTGGGCGGGCCTATGAGCAAAGTGGGAGGGGCCAGGCCACCATTGGTGCATTGAAAGTATGGCATATATATATGTATCAGAATATATTGCAGAATAGACACCACTCAAAACCACTCAACACAAATCATTCAATAGACACAGTGCATAGATTGCATACATTGAACCATTCAAAAACTAAATGAGCGATTTCAGTTCACTTTCAGCCCAGTTCAAGGCAGAACAAAATACAGTTCATTGAGTTCAAATCAAATGAAAAGTTTATTTTTAATGGGAGAATGTGAATGTGTCTGGAGAAATTCATTAGTTTAACAAAGATGCAAAACAAAGGTTCAATTCAGTCTTCTAAATGGAACAATATTGTCATAATAGTAACATATAACATAAAACACATAGTGATGATTATCTAACGTATAACAGATCAACAAGACAGTAAATAATGAACACCTAAGCAAGCAGTGATGTAGAGCTGATAATTGCCAATGACACCTGAAGGTTATATGCTTTAATTCTAAGAATGATTAATGAGATAGAACACATGAGACTTTTGGAGAAAAAAAAAGAAAAAAGAAAAGAAGGAAAATAAAACTTCTTTAATATGGAGGTGACAATATGAAATTAACTCTGTTAAACTGTTAAAATATCACAGCCTATTTACCATCCTAATGAATGGAACAATGGACAGAGATCAGCCATGATGATTCAAAGACAGGATCTGTACAGATAAATGCTGCATATCACTTTATAGTGTATGAATATGATTTTATGAGTACAATGAGCTGCTGATGGTATTATCTCTCATAGAATCAGAGAAGACTCAGGGGAGGCTGCAGGAATTCACCCTTTTCAAACATCAGTGATGATTGAATTCAACTGTCCCCTTTTAAAATGATGAGTGCTTTATTTGTATTATATGAATCTTGTTTGTTCTCTTTGTTTGTTCTCGGCTCTTTTTTGCTAAACCATTATGAGTCATGCCTGTGAGCAGATTATTTGATGTCACTCAGAGGATGCATTTTCAACCCTACTGAAACAAGGGATGTGTAATCAATTAATTTTGATCTCCTCCTGTTTTCATCAAGAAGGAATCCTTCAGACTTTCCGTGGCTTGTTTCTGGGTTATATTTTTCCATTGGCGGGGAATATGAGCAGGCTTGGCTTCATATTCCTTTGCAAAGTGCTTCTTATACCTGCAGAAGACGTACTTCCAGTAGTCTGAGGCCTGGATGCTGGTGTCGGGCTGGATGAGCCAGTCAGGGTAAATGCTCCGGTAGTCCTTGTATGGATGGTTTTCCTCCTTTGTTCCAGTCAAGATGAAGCATCTCTCACTGGCAACACTGGTGGAGCAGATATTGCTCACTAATATCTGTGATACACGTTTTCTCCATCCTGCAATGGCCTGAGGACGGTGAATGGAAGCAAAGTGCACTGTGTGGCTCTTGCCACCAGCTTCACAAGGGGTCTCACAGAAGGGACACTGCCTCCCACAGCCAAACACCCTGTTAAACAGCACCTTCTGTGGCTGAAAGGGCAGTGAGGTCAGCCTGGCCCTCACATCCCCACCTTTCTGAAACTCTGTGGTAAAAGCCTGCTCCATTTCATCCACAAGCACCTCCAGACACCGGGAAAAGTCTTCTGGTTTGGCAGAGTTTAAAGCCAGGACTGCACTGAGGGGGTCTTTGGGGATGATAAGCTCTTTCGCTAGGTCACTACAGATATCCTGAATGAACTGCTGAATATTCTGGGCCTCCTCACCCCTTCCTGCTGCCTGTTCAGCTGCCTTCATCTGTGAGGTCTTAATGGCTTTTTTTATTCTGCCAACCATCGCCTTCAGGTGATTCATCTCAGTATTCCTGAGGCTATCTCCCTCCGAGAACTGCTTCACCATCAGCTTCAATATCCAGTCCTGTACAAAGGTCTCGTAATTATTTATGTATCGCACAAAGTCCTGAAAGTTATCACCCTTAAGCAGCTGCTCAAGGATTGAGAACTGGAAGAAGGTTCGAGTGCTGAAAGCAACAGCTTTCTGCCCTACCAACATTTCATCCACAAGGTCAGGGCCCAGAGATTTGGTGATGTATTCCTTCACCGCAGGTTTAAGACAGTTGATGGTGAAATCTTTGGCTTTCTTCTGACACTGGTCTCTTTTGTTGAACAGGTCCTTAAAGTCTGTGTAGTACTGTTTCTTGAACTTTTCCAGACAGTGACGTGGATTATTTAAATGGATGAAAGCCAGGTGCATTTTTTTGAACTCCCGTGCAGCATGTCCACAGATGTGAATCTTCAGCTCTGCCTCAAATTCAGCAGTTGTTTCCAGATGCATGTGCCTGTCCAGGATTTTGTCTGCCTTGCAAAGCAACTCCATTGTGTATGTTTTATGGTAATCAGATCTTGTTCTCACTTTCTCATCGACAAACTGCTTGCTCTGCTCAATGATGTGATCAACTGCCTGCTGGAACTTCAGCTCCTTTCCTGAGGATACATTCCATAACCATTTTTTTAATCCCAAATGTTCACTTTTCACTTTGAATGGCTCTCTTCCATATTCAGACAAGTTGCCCACTTTTGACAGTTTTTCACATACTGCGCTGCCTTTCGTCTCTAAGTTAACCCACAGCTGGTGGGAGATGTCTTGCACAATGTCTCGTTCTTCCATGCCAGGGAACCGCAGCTCTGCTACAGTCTCATCCCACATCTTCTTAAATTCAACCACCAGCTGTTGATCTGACAGATCTTTACTTTTCCTGCATTTCTCAATCAGCCCCTGCACCTTTTTCTCCATTGTGGCCGTTTGATTGTTCTTGATGCTCTCTAACCTGAACATACCCTTTCTGATCTCCACCGCTGCCTCAAGCTTGTTTTTCACAGAGTTCTCCGTCTCCCTCCTGATGGTTTTGGCTGTGATGTTCAAGTCTTCCTTGTACTTCTCTACCAAGTGAACATGTCCCTCTTGCCTCTTGTAGAATTCAGAGAGGTTGGACAAAATGAGCGCTTCCCCTTTCAACAGTTCTACCAAGACCTGAGTTTTCAGGTGGATCAGTAACTCATCCAAATTCTTAGAGTCTGCTTCTGTGCCAAAGTTTGACACTTTTGTCTCCGCTTCCATTAGCCAGGAGTACATGTTCTTCCTGAAGGCCCAATCCCATTGGTTGAACTCAGTGCAAAGCTGAGCATAAGCTCCAGCTACAAGGCTGTTGCGGAAACTGAAGATGAAGTTCTCATACTTCACTGCTTGCCATAAGCTCTTGGTCCATTCAAGGAACTCAATGATTGTGTGTGCTGAGCTGTTTCCAGATTTTTGTTCCATAAACTTCTCAATCACACTCCTCTTGAAAAGACCGACAGACTCACTGTAGCCAACATTGACAGGGGCCATGGGAGGGTTGCCATTCCAGAGCCCAGGGATGTACCAGGTGTTTCTCTCTGGATCATACTCCATGACATCAGTAAATGTTTTGTTGTTTCCCTTCTTTTCCATCTTAGCTGCTGCTTGGGTCATCTCATTCAGCTTATCCAGCAGATGTTTCCTGTCTCTCATGTTACTGTCATGGGCAGAGATGTCTGGCACATTCTGGTGCACAAACTGACAGCAGGGTTTTCTCCCAACTTCTTTCATGCGCAGGAAGGCATGTACCACAATCTGAAGGATATCGTTCATATCCATGGAATTCTCCATGGGGATGTTGATGACTGTGATGTCACTCAGCCCCACCACCAGAGTGGCCAGTTCATTATCATGCTCATAACTGTCATCCAGCTGTGCTAACTGTGGTGCCTTCAAACCTTCAGTGTCAATAATCATGATGTAATCACACCCAAGCCGCACTTTAAAATCCTCTTTCACACTGAGGAGGAGCATGAAGGCCCCTCTGGTGCACCTGCCACTACTGACAGCAAACTGGACCCCAAACATGGTGTTCAGGAGGGTGGACTTCCCAGTGCTTTGTACCCCCAGTACAGAGATCACCCGGATCTTACATGAATTCCCTGTTAGAGCATGGAGTTCTTTCAGAACCTGCGTCACCCACTCCAGAGGAATATTGCTTGAGTCTCCATCCACCAGCTCAAGAGGAAAGCCCTCCTGTAGCAGCTTGGCACAGAGATGTGGCAGGCGCTTAATCTCTGGGGTGAGGGCTTCGGGGAGTGAGCAGGCCGACTCATACAGCTGACCCATTTCCCTCAGGAAGTGCTCCGTCCCCAAGGAGCAGCTGGAGATCTCCCTGTCCAACTGTGCAATGCGCTCATTGTTTTCTGAGGAATTCTGACACTGTTCCTTGTACTTTGCCCGAAGAGGTGGAAGGTGTGTGCGTGACAGATTATCCAGATTGATCCTCATCCACTTGAGGAAATACTTGCACTCCTCTGTAGAATTGCACATCGCGGAGATGAAACGGGACATAGAATCGGAGATGCTGTGAGCCCTCTGCTGTTCTCTGAGCTTCTGCCTCTGATCTGTAAGCTCATTCTGGTAAACTTCTATGTTTTTGTCCCCAGCATTTTTCAACCTGCACTGTTCCTTCTCCAGGTTGGCCAGCTGTTTCCATGCAGTCCCTTGCAAGGGCAGCTCTTTCTCCTTGAAGCTCGGTATATCAGATATTCCTCCGGTGATTTCATCAGCCTTCTGCTTGCCCCTCTTACAGTCATTTTCATCAACATTGATCCGAAGCTCATATGCAAGAGCAGACATCCCTTCAATGCTCATTTTAATGTTTCCCTTTAAAATTCCACAGATAGCCAAACGCAGGTTTTTGTTCAATTCTGCGTCATTCCTTCCCGGATGCTTTATGATGATGTCATTGGGTTTTGTCTCAGAAACAAATTTCCTGAAGTCATCCTCATTGAAGGTCTGGCTCTGTGAATTGGTGATCACAAACCAATGAGTCTTAAAGTGCTGCAAGGCCAGAAATTTGTGTTCAAACTTAAAGTCGTCGCAAAACACAAATATAGCCGTAGATGTGCGGCAGAGGAAAGCGCACTGAGTTTGAAAGTCACAGAGGTCCCCACGGAGGTTAGCTATAGCCAGAGGCTCAGAGAAGATGTCAGTGTTTTTGTTCCCACTGGGCAGATACCAGCTGATTTCCACCAGCCCATTGGAAATCCTCCTTGGGGTGTCACCACACTCAATGTTTTTGTGAACAAAGGTGTCCTGGTACTGCTGAGGGTTGCTGAGCACTAGGTTCAGAATGTGAGACTTGGACATGATGCAGTTTCCCAGCCTCACAAAAGAGACCATGGGGAGGTCAGACAGAACAATGCTCTCCTCCACAAACCCTCTTGGTTCCTCCAAAGAGGGCGACTTGTACTTTTTCACAATATCCCTCATGGCCCACAGCATTAAAGTGCACTGCTGGGTATCACATGTAGGAAGCAGCAGAGGCACAGATACCTGGCACATGGACATTTTCAAAGCCATCTCCTGCTGGAGAAAGCCATCTGAGCACAGAAATACAGCAGTTATGAGGTCCAGGGGGTTGACTCTGTTGCTGTGGTCCTGTGGATTTTTCATGCTGTTCAGTAAACTATCCAGGCTTTGGGGCTTTGTGTCCTGTTCTGAGGTACAGCTCATTCTACGAAAGGACACATTCACCATCATCAGCTTCCTCAGGAAACACCATGGCAGAGATTTCAGAGACTGGATGCTTTCATCAGATAAAGTCTCTCCATCAATCTGCAGCACCTGGCTCAGAGTCAGCTTGTTCTTCAGGTGGTGTTCCAGTCCCAGGTCACTCAGCAGCTCCTCTAGACTGGTTCCTGTCATTGGGGATGGAAGCTGCATTAGTACATATGCACAGCAGTGCAGTAATAAAATCATAAGAATGCACATACATACACTTGCACATCAAAAAATGACTAAATTTATTGGCAGATTGAATGCTTCGTACTCCTGAGTGATGCTACTGCCAGTTATTGTACCCTGTTCATCATCAAGTCATCTCTAGCCCTGGACCGTGATTCTGAGGTGTTCAGGGACACTATGCAGTGATCCACCCTGCCGAGTCCCTCCACCCACCCTCAGAGCTGCTCCCTCATGCACAGGCCTGACTGGGATCCTGGTGTGTTGAACCAAAGTCCGATGCCTTAAACTTGCACCACTGTGGAGCTCCCGTACAAAAACATTTAAGTCTGTTTTTAAACATGTTATGCCGCATTTTAATGAGAGGTCACAGAAATGTATTTTTTAATTAAGTTCATTACAGGCTTAAAAATCACTGTTGCTAGAGCAATAGACCCTGACTGTCACGAGGTAGGTCACCTGGAAACTCCTTATTCTCCACCTGTGGAACATGGGAAAAGGAAGTTGTTGGAAATATAAAGTAGAATAAGTATTGAGGACAATTAGTTAGTCAGAAGGAAGAAGTCTTTTTTTTGGGGGGTGAATTTGTCCAGGGCCAGGACATTAAATGATAGCCATTTGGCAGACGCTCTTATCGAGAGCGACGTACAGTTCATTAGACTAAGCAGGAGACAATGCAGGGTTAAGGGCCTTGCTCAAGGGCCCAAGAGCTGTGCAGATCTTATTGTGGCTACACCGGGATTAGAACCTCCGACCTTGCGTGTCCCAGTCATTTACCTTAACCAGGCCACCCTGGACCCCTCCTCCTACACTGTGCCCTGTCACTGTGCTGGGACATTGGATTTCTACTGGGTCCAGAGGGAAGAGCACCTCCCACTGGCGTACCAGCACCTCTTCCTACTTGGTTTCCCAGGAGGTCTCCCTCCTCTTCTGCTTGGGGTCCTCACCTTTACAGATGGTCTCATCTTCAGACACACTCACACTCTGCTCTGAGTCTTCAGTTTCCTGCAATGAAAAACATCACAGACAGTGTTTTCATATTTCATATTCTGTTTGATTTTGTTTTACACAATACAATGACTCCTTTATTAATATGAATACGAGCCGGTATTTCAGGAAGTGGTCAGGTTAAGCGTGGCTTAGTTGAATAATGCAGCTGGGACCTGTCAGTCATTGAAGCTGTCCAATCACAAGCTTTCAGGCATGAGTTCTGGGCGTGTCTGAATGTGACTCTAGGAATGGCTCTAGAGCAGAGATCTGAAACCCAAATCTTGGATGGCTGCAGTGTTTCCTGGTGTTTTGTGTTTTTAGCAAATGTGTAATTTAAGTCACTGATTGCTTGTTTGCAAGGCCTTCACAGGATGCCTACAAGACACTAAAAAAAACTTTTTTAATTTGGCCTTCCAGGACTGGAATTAAACAACTGGAAAACATCACAGACTCAGGAGCATGCACCATTAACCCCCACTATCTCCGCACCCATACGGGCAGGAGCCTGTGGGGGAAGACTCAGGCCTCCAGCCGTAAAACTCGTTACGACTGGGCAACATCCTTTACGGCACAGGAAGGTTTCAGAGGGCACAGCCTGTTAGGCTCTGACCTTCTCCTGAACCCCCCTTTATTGCTCTCTCCCTCTTTACTCAGTCACTAAATGATGTGTACAGCATTGGATGTTTCATGAAAAAGTCAGTTTAAATAATATTCATGTTTGGTATTATTCTGATTGTTTCAGTGCGACTGGTGCAATGGTTTTATTTCTGCAACAGCAAACCCTGGACATCATAACCAACCAGGAACCAGAGGAAAAACTGTGTGGAGCTCTGCCCCAGTGAAAGCCATGTGCCTCAACCCCCCTGCGTTTCCTGGGGAGGCGTGGCTCCAAATTACAGATGGGTGACCCATTTTTAGGGTTAACTTCAAAGGCCAGATTTTGGATTTAAGGACAGTAAACTAAGCAATCTGGGAGAATGCAATCAGCCTCCCGTGCACGCAGTGCACGTAATTTCTACGTACAGGGTGTCTGTAGCCAGACTCCCGTATGTAGCTCTTATTACCAGGTATGACTTTTAAGACTCCGTAATTTGGTTTCCTTGTAATGTTTTTTGATTTGGAACTAGTGTGTAATTACGTGTATGTAACCTGCCTGGTAAAATAAATTGTTAAAACTTGATCTGTGTGGTTTCACTTACTGACACTCAAAGTTATACAGGGGATGCTTGGTTTACCCCCTCGAACTGGTCTAGGGAGGATGAATATTTACGCTTAATGTATCACGGCGTATAGCACCCGTAGACCTATGATGGTAAATCCCTCGCCTCCGCATGGTAGTTCATTCATGTCGAGCACAGCCGTTGCGACCTCTGATGACTACAGATAGCTAGTCAGTTTGTGAGACGTGCACATTACGCGCGATGTGACATGCGGTGGTACCAGCAGAGGACTGTTCGGTGAGTAAATCTCAGTACAGGATTCCTATAGCGATCAAGTCAAAATTATAAATACGACATCCACTAAATTTGGACAACTAATCTAATCTGGAGTCAGATAAACGAAGGTGAATATATTGGCCCTATTGTGGAGATTCTTGGTCAGCCCGGACCAGTAAAGAGCGGAAGGCAGAGTGGTACTCCTATCTTTGTATCATGGTTTATTTATTGGCTGATCTAGACTCTCCGCATAGGGGCCACTAATTTTTAACCCTATTAGTATTCTTTCAGCAACACCAGAAGGACGAGCACGCTGATACCTTCAGCCCTCGCTAAATTCCGTCGTTGGGTTAGCGTGGGGTTTTACACTATTACTATTATTAATATGAATACTAGCCGGTATTTCAGGAAGTGGTTTGGTTAAGTGCGGCTTAGTTGAATAATGCAGTTGGGACCTGTCAGTCATAGAAGCTGTCCAATCACAAACTTTCAGGCGAGAGTTCTGGGCGTGTCTGAATGTGATTCTAGGAATGGCTCTAGAGCAAAGATCTGAAACCCAAATCTTGGATAGCTGCAGTGTTTCCTGGTTTGGTGTTTTTAGCAAATGCGTAATTTAAGTCACCGAATTAAGACTGGAATTAAACAACTGGACATTCTGACCTACAGAACTGGAGCTTGGCTCTGAGGTTTGTCAAATCTCACCTCCTCCTCGTGTGCAGTGCACACAGTGTCTTTGGTGTCCTTACTCGAGGTCCCATCCATGTTTTCAGTATCTGCTGAACATCTCTTTTCATCTGACTTAGCTGGGTCAGCAGAGGAGGGTTGGGACTGGGACAGGGATGAGGATGTCTTCTCTGGTGCTGGTTCTGTGCCCAGACTGGATCGTTTGTCTGTGGTCTCCTCTCCATTCTCAGAATCTGCACCTGAGATGCTCAAAGACAGACCACAGTCACACGCCCTGCTATATGAGGTCCAAGGAAGGGTCCCAAACCCTTAACATCCACCCCAAGTAAAATGTATCATTTAAAAAAAAGCAGGGCAGCATGGATGGTGCAGTGGGTAGCACTGCCACCTCACAGCAAGGAGGTCCTGTGTTCGTAATCCCAGTCGACCGGGGCCTCTCTTTGTGGAGTTTGCATGTTCTCCACGTGTTCATGTGGGTTTCCTCCCATAGTCCAAAGACATGCAGGTTAGGCTGATTGGAGAGTCTAAATTGCCTGTGGGTATGAGTGTGTGAGTGAATGGTGTGTGTGCCCTGCGATGGACTGGCGACCTGTCCAGGGTGTATTCCTGCCTTTCGCCCAATGTATGATAGGCTCCAGCCCCCCTGCGACCCTGTTTAGGATAAGCGGGTTAAGATAAAAGATGGATGGATGGATGGAGTTTCTTTAAAGCAGTGCAATGGGCACAGCTAAGCACTAGTGGCTCAGCTAAGCACCATTTAAGACATGGCTCAGCATCACAGTGGCGCTATTATGGTCTGCGTTTTCTGTGTCTATATTTTGTAAGTCCTCAGAATTTTTGCCTCTGCGCTTCCAGAAGTCAGTCAGTTCATTCCATATCATTTGTTTCATCTGTGTTCCACTTCCTGATTGTTGTACTCACCAGATTCTTGTTTCCTCTTGTTATCTCCCTATATACACCTATATTTTGTGTAGTATTTCACAGATTCGTCTTCTCTTCGCTGTGTTTGGACTCCCTTTGATTTATTGGTTTGTGTTTTTGTGTTTGTGTTATTCATCCGCTAGTTTGGACTATCTTATTGTTTTTGTTGCATCTGTTTGCCTGGCAATCAGACCCCTGCTTGGAGTATTGTTTAAGAACTGTTTATTCTATACCTGTTTGCTGGTTCTTGACTTTGGCTTGTCTACTCTGCCTTGAGTTAATAAAGACTTTAACTTGAACTTCTGTGGTCTCGCCATTGGGTTTGTTGTTCTGAAGCCTGACAGGCACAGGGCATCACACTTTCGTTCACTGCAGTTGCACACAGAGGACCGGGGGTTCATTCCCCAGTCCTGCCAGATCTGAGTATGGCATTATTGGGCCGCTGGACTTGGCGGGGAGGTTCGCTACACACAAGCACTCCTGATCACCTTGGAACCACAGTCTGGGGCTCGAGTTAATGCATGGGCGATTGAAATAAACAGCCTCAACTTCACTTCCCGTGCCAGGCTGGCTGGAGTGGGTGTGTTAATCAGAGCGGGTGTGTTAATCAGAGTGGGTGTGTTAATCAGAGTGGGTGTGGTCACCACATTGGGTGTGGCTCTCACTGACTGGGTGCTCAGGTGTTTCCTGTTGGAGAGTCTAACACAGTGGGACAAAAAGCAATCAGAACAGCAGTCGCAATGTAGGCAGATTCCTACAGCCATATACTGTCTAGTCACAGCAGCCAGCTTCAGTGAAACACAGGCAGTTCTGTAGCAGTCAGCTGAAGATGTTATGGGCATCCTATAAATGTTCAGTAATGATTACCATGTCTTCATTTGAAGCATTAAACATTAGCAAAACAAATATTTTTCAAAAAACAGCCTTTATTGTTGATGATGGAAAAAACATTTTTCATATTGTCAGCACAATTGAGCACTACTGCAAAATAAACCTAAATCATTGTCTTTTATCTTAGTGAGTACATTCCCTAATTTACCCATTAGGGCAGCCATCTAAACTGTTAAGTTGAAATTGCTACTGCTTTGACTAGCTTAGCAAGCTGGGCTAATGATAATTAAGATAGGGGGGCTGGTTATTAACTAGCCTGCTAGGTTTACCTGGGACAGGTATCCTTGCAGAGCACAGTTTGTAGCCACATTCACTGCAGAACTTGTCATTCTGCCCACATTTTCTGCTGCAACTGGGGCACTCCATCTGCATCCCTCTGGGCAAACATAACATAACAAAACACAACACAACACAACACAACACAACACAACACAATGATGAGAACAGGCCATTCAGCCAGCAATGCTCACCTTTACCAAACACTAAATTGTACCTCCTGCTTAGTTTGCCTAAAAGCTAGATAGTATCTAACACTATCAAGCCTGGTTTTGAAAACCCCCCAGTGTTTTTGCCTCCACTACATTTCCTGGCTTGCTACTCCACACAGTGACCACTCTTTGTGTGAAAAAATACTTTCTAATATCTATGAAGAATTTATCCTTTGTCAATTTCCATTTATGCTCTCTCGTTGTGCTCACTGAACTCACTCTGAAGAATTGCCTGTCCTTCACTTTGTTAATTCCTTGAATGAATTTAAAAGCCTCAATAAAATAACCCCGAAGTCTCCCTTTCCTAAGCTTAGAGAGACTAAGCATCTCACCTGGTTTTTTAGCAATGGTGCCAAACCAGACTTAATAACAAGAAAAGACATGTAGCATCACAAAAGTCCTTGCAAATTGTGATTATCTTTCAATCATGAGGAGGCGAAAGCTTCAGCAAGCACAAGTAAACAGGTCTATTGAAAAATACATTGGAAATGTTGCTGTTGTCTCGATGGGCATTTAGAGTAAAGACTGTAGCTGGGCCACTGAAGATGCAACATCAAGAATAAGGCCAAACCACAAACAGAAAATGCAGTATTCTGAAATAAGCTCAAACCAAACAGCAGCTAAGGGAAGTGAGGATTTCATTGAGATGATGAAAAAAAAAAAAAACTAGAAATGAATGCAGATGTGGTCAATGTAGTTAACACTACACACAAATCTAGGTTGATATACAGAAGTTTATTTTATACGTCATGAGGGAAATCTCTGATATCAAATTATAGAAAGTACTTGGTTGCAATTATTGCTGCTAAAGGTGGTTAAATTACATTTAAGGGGGCAATTACTTTTTCATTCAATGTTTTATTGTTTGAAAACTTTTTTCATTAAAACAATGAAACAATCATTTAAATATTTACTGAGATTCCCTTTGCCTAATATTAAATTTTGTCTAAAGATCTGAAACCATTCGGTGTGAAAGATATGCAGTAATGGAGGAAATCAGGAAGGGGGCGTTTTTACGGCACTGTATGCACATTCTCAGCTTTGGCTTCAAGGTATTTTCTATACATTTTGGTTTCACCATGTACAAATGACAACACTTTTATACATAGAATGGTAAATGGTTGGCATTTACATAGCGCCTTTATCCAAAACGCTGTACAATTGATGCTTCTCATTCACCCATTCATACACACACTCACACACCAACTGCGATTGGCTGCCATGCAAGGTACCGACCAGCTCGTCAGGAGCATTTGGGGGTTAGGTGTCTTGCTCAGGGACACTTCGACACAGCAACCCTCCGACTGCCAGACAACTGCTCTTACTGCCTGAGCCATGTCGTCCCCGCATTTAGTGTTGCATTAACACTGGGCATTTTCTGTGCATGTATGATAAGCTGTGAATAACACCAATGATGCCCTTGCCTCTCATGCCCAGCACAAAGTCCTGCACGGTCCTGTGCTATAGTGCTTTTCGGAACCCATTTATATTAGCCAGTAATATGAAGATGTTTAATTTTGCTTCACTTACCTATAAAATCTCTTCTGGAATCAATTTGGCTGCAATGTCTTTTCCGCAAAAGAATAAAGCAAAGTGTGAAGATGAAATGAGACTGATGCTCCAAACAGAGTGCGTTTCACAATGACCCAACCGTTGACGGTCAGGCAATGTTCCAGTGTCTGCTTTAAAAAAAAAAATTAGACAATAGTGCACGGGGGCGAACTCAGAGATATCAGACTGAAGTTGGCTGCAGCAGTAATCTGTCTCTGTCAGAGGGGGCCGGGCAGGCGGTTAGGGGACATGGTGGTTAGGAGATATGGCGTTATCCGAATTGCAAGAACGTTTCTGTAAATTCAATGGAATACATAAACAACCACACTTATAATATCTCCGCCCTTTGTTTGTGTGATCCACCCTTAAATGCATGTGCATTAAGGAGAGAAGCGCAGCTGGCCAAGATCTCATGCATACGGCTGTTCTAGCCCCGTGCACCAGTTTGATACATATGCTGCATGTTTCCTGGGCGCAATGCGTCATGTGTGTGCCTGAAAATAGGCGCAAAAGGCTGAGTACATCTGATGTTCTGATCCGGGGGGGTCCGCAAGGGCGCACCCCACTTCCACCATTCATGTACGTATGAGAGTTTGACATCTACGGAAAATAAAAAGGTCATTTTATTTTTTATACTATTAACGGCTTGCTTTATTCTTATTTATACAGCAGAATACAGTAATATGCCAAGAGATTTCATGTGCATCGAAAGTATGGCATTTCTACATATCAGACTACATTGCTCAATACCCAGTACATAGATTGACCCCATCAAAACAAATCATTCAATAGACACAGTGCATAGATTGCATAGATTAAACCATTCAAAACAAAATTTGCAAAGATTTCTACATTTACAGTTTACATTTTAGTCATTTGGCAGACGCTTTTAATCCAAAGTGATTTACAAGCGCATAGGTTCTTCCACAAGTCAAAGCATCACATCCATAACTAGGAAAATACATAGGAAGTGCTGTTTTAAAAACATGTTCTCACTTTGAGCCCAGTTCAAGGGACTGAACAAAATAAGTTCAAATCAAATGAAACGTTTATTTTTAATGTGAGAATGTGAATGTGTCTGGAGAAATTAATTAATTTGACAAAGTTTGAATTCAGTTTTCTAAATGGAAAAATATAGTGATAATGGTGACATATAACATATAACATATAGTGATGATTAGGCAGTAAGTAATTTATAACTTCAAACATCTAAGAAGGCAGTAATGTAGAGCTGATAATTGCCAATGACACCTGAAGGTTTTCTGCTTTCATTATAAGAATGATTAACCAGATAGAAAACATATTTGGGATTTTTTGTGAAGAAAAAAAAAAGGAGTCTTTAATATGGAGGTGACAATATGAAATTAAACTGTTGAAATATCACAGCCTATTTACTATCCTAATGAATGGAACAATGGACAGAGATCAGCCATGATGATTCAAAGGCAGGATTTGTACAGATAAATGCTGCATAGGTAATGATTACATTACATTACATTACATTACATTATTGGCATTTGGCAGACGCTCTTATCCAGAGCGACGTACAACAAAGTGCATATCCATAACCAGGGATAAGTTCGCTGAAAGACCCTAGAGGGAAGTACAATTTGAACTGCTACCTGTACAACAAAGATAAGGACGAGGGCCAATTTTTTTTTTTTAAACAAGAAACAAACAAACAGAGCAAAAGTGACCAAAGTTAACTATCAAAACACTGCTTACCTAGCCAACTAAAAAATACCGATACACAAAGCAAGTCACAGAGACAACAATTAAAGTTCACAGGGAGGTAGGGAGGGATGGGGAGAGGTGCTGCTTGAAGAGGTGTGTCTTCAGCTTGCGTTTGAAGGTGGGGAGAGATTCTACAGTTCTGACCTCAACGGGGAGTTCGTTCCACCACCGTGGAGCCAGAACAGACAGTATTCGTGAGCGTGAGGTGGAGGTTCAGAGAGGGGGAGGTGCCAAGCGGCCTGTGGAGGCTGAACGAAGAGGTCTGGCAGGGGTGTAGGGTCTGATGATTTTTTGTAGATCAGCTGGGGAAGACCCCTTAACTGCTTGGAAGGCTAGCACCAATGTTTTGAATTTGATGCGAGCCATGACAGGCAGCCAGTGGAGGGTAGTAAGCAGGGGGGTGACGTGCGAGTATTTGGGAAGGTTGAAGACCAGACGAGCTGCTGATGATGATAGAGGCAATGATAGAGGCAATATCAATTTATAGTATGAATATGATTTTATGAGTACAATGAGCTGCTGATGGTATTATCTCTCATAGAACCAGAGAAGACTCAGGGGAGGCTGCAGATATTCAACAGTGTCTGTGTCTGTGTCAGTGACCAGGAATTCTCACTCTTCCCAAACATCAGTGATGATTGAATTCAACTGTCCCCTTTTAAAATGTGGAGTGCTTGATTTGTATTGTATAAAACTTGCTGTTTGTTCATGCCATTCAACTTGGCTGGGGCTCTGTTTTGCTTAACCATTATGAGTCATACCTGTGAGTAGATTATTTGATATTAATGGCACTCAGAAGATGCATCTTCAACCCTACTGAAACAGGGGATGTGTAATCAATTAATTTTGATCTCCTCCTGTTTTCATCAAAAACCTTTCCTTCAGGTTTTCCATGGCTTGGACTGGGGTTATATCTCTCCAGTTGGGGGGAATTTCAGCAGGGTCGGCTTCATATTTCTTGGCAAACTGCTCGTTAAACTTGCAGAAGACGTACTTCCAGTAGTCTGAAGCCTGGATGCTGGTGTCAGGCTGGATGCGCCAGTCAGGGTAAATGCTCAGGTAGTCCTTGTATGGATGCCATTTCTCCTCTGTTCCAGTCAACCTGAAGTTTTTTTCACTGGCAACACTGGTGGAGCAGATATTGCTCACTAATATATGCGATTCACAATTCCTCCATCCCCCAAGGCCCTGAGGACGGTGAATGGAAGCAAAGTGCTCTGTGTGGCTCTTGCCACCAGCTTGCAGAAGGGACACCGCTTCCCACAGCCAAACACCCTGTTAAACAGCTCCTTCTGAGGCTGAAAGGGCAGTGAGGTCAGCCTGGCCCTCACATCTCCACCTTTCTGAAACTCCGCTCCGCTCTGCTCCATTTCATCCACAAGCACCTCCAGACACCGGGAAAATTCTTCTGCTTTGGCAGAGTTTAAGGCCAGGACTGCGCTGAGGGGGTCTTTGGGGATGACAAGCTCCTTAGCTAGGTCACTACAGATATCCTGAATGAACTGCTGAATGTTCTGGGTCTCCTCACCCCTTCTTGCTGCCTGTTCAGCTGCCTTCATCTGTGCATTCTTAATGGCTTCCTTTATTCTGCTAAGCATCACCTTCAGGCGATTCATCTCAATATCCCCAAGTCTATCTCTCTCTGAGAACTGCTTCACCATCAGCTTCAATATCCAGTCATGGACAAAGGTCTCATATTTTTTTATGTATCTCACAAAGTCCTGAAAGTTATCACCCTTAAGCAGCTGCTCAAGGACTGAGAACTGGAAGAAGGTTCGAGTGCTGAAAGCAATGGCTTTCTGCCCTGCCAACATTTCATCCACAAGGTCAGGGCCCAGAGATTTGGTGATGTATTCCTTCACCGCAGGTTGAAGACAGTTGGAAGTGAAATCATTGGCTTTCTTCTGACACTGGTCTCTTTTGTTGAACAGGTCCTTAAAGTCTGTGTAGTACTGTTGCTTGAACTGTTCCAGACAGTGACGAGGATCATTTGCATGGATGAAAGCCAGATGCATTCTTTTAAACTCCCGTGCTGCATGTCCACAGATGTGGATCTTCAGCTTGGCCTGAAATTCAGCAGTTGTTTCCAGATTCATGTGCCTGTCCAGGATTTAATCTACCTTGCAAAGCAACTCTATTGTGTATGTTTTATGGTATGTTTTATAGTTCTCATACTTCACTGCTTGCCATAAGCTCTTGGTCCATTCAAGGAACTCAATGATTGTGTGTGCTGACCTGTCTCCAGATTTTTGTTCCATAAACTTCTCAATCACATTCCTCTTGAAAAGATCCACAGACTCACTGTAGCCAACATTGACAGGGGCCATGGGAGGGTTGCCGTGCCAGAGCCCAGGGAGGTACCAGGTGTTTCTCTCTGGATCATACTCCATGACATCAGTAAATGTTTTGTTGTTTCCCTTCTTTTCCATCTTAGCTGCTGCTTGGGTTATCTCATTCAGCTGCTCCAGCAGAAGCTTCCTGTCTCTCATGTTACTGTCATGGGCAGAGATGTCTGGCACATTCTGGTGCACAAACTGACAGCAGGGTTTTCTCCCAACTTCTTTCATGCGCAGGAAGGCGTGCACCACAATCTGGAGGATATCGTTCATTTCCATGGAATTCTCCATGGGGATGTTGATGACTGTGATGTCACTCAGCCCCACCACCAGAGTGGCCAGTTCATTATCATGCTCATGACTGTCATCCAGCTGTGCCAACTGTGGTGCCTTCAAACCTTCAGTGTCAATAACCATGATGTAATCACACCCAAGCCGCACTTTAAAATCCTCTTTCACTCTGATGAGGAGCATGAAGGCCCCTCTGGTGCACCTGCCACTACTGACAGCAAACTGGACCCCAGACATGGTGTTCAAGAGGGTGGACTTCCCAGTGCTCTGTATCCCCAGAACAGTGATCACCCGGATCTTACATTTATCCTGTGTGAGATCATGGAGTTCTTTCAGAACCTGTGTCACCCACTCCAGAGGAATATTGCTTGAGTCTCCATCCACCAGCTCAAGAGGAAAGCCCTCCTGTAGCAGCTTGGCACAGAGACGTGGCAGGCGCTTCATCTCTGGGGTGAGGGCTTCGGGGAGAGAGCAGGCCGACTCGTACAGCTGACCCATTTCCCTCAGGAAGTGCTCCGTCCCCAAGGAGCAGCTGGAGATCTCCCTGTCCAACTGTGCAATGAGCTCCTTGTTTTCTGAGGAAATCTGACACTGTTCCTTGTACTTTGCCCAAAGATGTGGAAGGCTTTTGCGTGACAGATTATCCAGATTGATCCTCATCCACTTGAGGAAATACTTGCTCTCCTCTGTGAAATTGCACATCGCGGAGATGAAACGGGACATAGAATCGGAGATGCTGTGAGCCCTCTGCTGTTCTCTGAGCTTCTGCCTCTGATCTGCAAGCTCATTCCGGTAAACTTCAATATTTTTATCCCCAGCATTTTTCATCCTGCACTGTTCCTTCTCCAGTTTGGCCAGCTGTTTCCATGCCTTCTCCTTGAAGCTCGGTATGTCAGATATTCCTCCTGTGATTTCATCAGCTTTCTGCCTGCCACTCTTACAGTGGATGTATTCTTCATCAACATGGATCTGTAAAACATGGGCAAGATCAGACATCCCTTCAATGCTCATTTTAATGTCTTCCTTTAAAATTCCACGGATAGCTGAACACAGTTTTTTGTTGAACTCTGCATCATTCATCCGCCGATGCTTTTTGATGATGAAACTGGGTTTTCTCTCAGAAACACATCTCCTGAAGTTTTTGTCATCGAAGCTCTGGCTCTGTGAATTGGTGATCAAAATCCAATGAATCTTAAGTCCAGAAATCTTTGTTCAAACTCAAAGTCGTCACAAAACACAAATATAGCAGTAGATGTGTGGCAGAGGAAAGTGTACTGAGTTTCAAAGACTTGGAGGTCCCCACGGAGGTTAGCTATAGCCAGAGGCTCAGAGAAGATGTCAGTGTTTTTGTTCCCACTGGGCAGATACCAGCTGATTTCCACCAGCCCATTGGAAATCCTCCTTGGGGTATCACCACACTCCATGTTTTTGTGAACAAAGGTATCATGGTACTGCTGAGGGTTGCTGAGGACTTGGTTCAGAATGTGAGACTTGGACATGCTGCAGTTTCCCAGCCTCACAAAAGAGACCATGGGGAGGTCAGACAGAACAATGCTCTCCTCTACAAACCCTCTTTGGTCCTCCGCAGAGTGTGGCTTGTACTTTTTCACAATATCCCTCATGGCCCACAGCATTAAAGTGCACTGCTGGGTATCACATGTAGGAAGCAGCAGAGGCACAGAGAACTGGCACATGGACATTTTCAAAGCCATCTCCTGCTGGAGAAAGCCATCTGAGCACAGAAATACAGCAGTTATGAGGTCAAGGGGGTTGACTCTGTTGCTGTGGTCCTGTGGAATGTCCTCAGTGCTCAGTAAACTATCCAGGTTTTGGGGCTCTGTGTCCTGTTCTGATGTGCAGCTCATTCTACGAAAGGACTCATTCACCATCATCAGCTTCCTCAGGAAACACCTTGGCAGAGATTTCAGAGACTGGATGCTTTTATCAGAAAAAGTCTCTCCATCAATCTGCAGCACCTGGCTCAGAGTCAGCTTGTTTTGCAGGTGGTCTTCCAGTCCCAGGTCACTCAGCAGCTCCTCCAGACTGGTTCCTATCATTTAGTACATATGCACAGTAGTACAGTAATAAAATTATAAGAATGCACATACATACACTTGCACATCAAAAAATGATGAAAGTTCTTGGCAGAGTGAATGTTTCATACTCCTGAGTAATGCTACTTCCAGTTATTGTACCCTGTTCATCATCAATTCATCTCTAGCCCTGGACCGTGATTCTGAGGTGTTCAGGGACACTTGTATGCAGTGATCCTCCCTGCCGAGTCCCTCCCCCCACCCTCAGAGCTGCTCCCTCATGCACAGGCCTTACTGGGAACCTGGTGTTGAACCAAAGGCTGATGCCTTAACCTTGCATCACCGTGGAGCTCCCGTACTAAAAACATTTCATGTCTATTTTTAAACATGTTATCCCGCATTTTAATAAGAGGTCACAGAAATGTATTTTTTAATTCATTACAGGCTTAAAAATCACTGCTGCTAGAGCATTAGACCCTGACTGTCACGAGGTAGGTCACCTGGAAACTCCTTATTCTCCACCTGTGGAACATGGGAAAAGGAAGTTGTTGGAAATAAGTATTGAGGACAATTATTTAGTCAGAAGGAAGAAGTTTGTTTTTTGGGGGTGAATTTGTCCAGGGCCAGGACCCCTCCTCCTACACTGTGCCCTGTCACTGTGCTGGGACATTGGATTTCTACTGGGTCCAGAGGGAAGAGCACCTCCCACTGGCCTACCAGCACCTCTTCCTACTTGGTTTCCCAGGAGGTCTCCCTCCCCTACTGCCTGGGGTCCTCACCTTGACTGATGGTCTCATCTTTAGACACACTCACACTCTGCTCTGAGTCTTCAGTTTCCTGCAATGAAAAACATCACAGACAGTGTTTTCATATTCTGTTTGATTTTGTTTTACACAATACAATGTAATGCATTGACTCCTTTATTAATATGAATACTAGCCGGTATTTCAGGAAGTGGTTAGGTTAATGCAGAAGGTGGGGCTGTGAGCTCGGCCGGCTCGCGTGGAGCGGCGTAATTGGCTAGCCGCTCTGGGGGAGGACTCAGTGAGGGGAGGCTAGCCGCTCTGGGGGAGGACTCAGTGAGGGGAGCCTTGCCGCTCTGGGGGAGGACTCAGCGGGGGGAGGCTAGCCGCTCTGGGGGAGGACTCAGTGAGGGGAGCCTTGCCGCTCTGGGGGAGGACTCAGCGGGGGGAGGCTTGCCGCTCTGAGGGAGGACTCAGCGGGGGGAGGCTAGCCGCTCTGAGGGAGGACTCAGTGAGGGGAGGCTAGCCGCTCTGGGGGAGGACTCAGTGAGGGGAGGCTAGCCGCTCTGAGGGAGGACTCAGTGAGGGGAGGCTAGCCGCTCTGGGGGAGGACTCAGTGAGGGGAGGCTAGCCGCTCTGGGGGAGGACTCAGCGGGGGGAGGCTAGCCGCTCTGGGGGAGGACTCAGTGAGGGGAGGCTTGCCGCTCTGGGGGAGGACTCAGCGGGGGGAGGCTAGCCGCTCTGGGGGAGGACTCAGTGAGGGGAGCCTTGCCGCTCTGGGGGAGGACTCAGCGGGGGGAGGCTTGCCGCTCTGAGGGAGGACTCAGCGGGGGGAGGCTAGCCGCTCTGAGTGAGGACTCAGTGAGGGGAGGCTAGCCGCTCTGGGGGAGGACTCAGCGGGGGGAGGCTTGCCGCTCTGGGGGAGGACTCAGCGGGGGGAGGCTTGCCGCTCTGAGGGAGGACTCAGCGGGGGGAGGCTAGCCGCTCTGAGGGAGGACTCAGTGGGGGGAGGCTAGCCGTTCTGAGGGAGGACTCAGCGGGGGGAGGCTAGCCGCTCTGAGGGAGGACTCAGCAGGGGGAGGCTAGCCGCTCTGAGGGAGGACTCAGCGGGGGGAGGCTAGCCGCTCTGAGGGAGGACTCAGCGGGGGGAGGCTAGCCGTTCTGAGGGAGGACTCAGCGGGGGGAGGCTCACCGCTCTGAGGGAGGACTCAGTGGGGGGAGGCTCACCACATGCGACAACAGCCCCGATCGCCTCGGAGTCAAAGTCACATGGAGATGATGTGGCCTGGAGAAGAAGGTGTGTCGCTCTCGGGATCGTTAGATCTGTCCGTTCTGCCGGGGGACGTGATCGTATATGTGCGGTGTATCCCAGACGACATGCGTAATTGGAATAGATAGAGTACAATTGGCACCAAATACCAAATTGGGAGAAGCAAGAAAATTTCAAAAAACAAAAAAAACAAAATGAAAGTACCTTCTTCTCTGTACAGTATGTGGGGGTCAGCTTTCCCCTCCTGCCATGAAGCTTCCCAATGTTCCATCCTGGAAACCCCCCAAAATCTGTTTGCCTGGTCGTAGGTAGATCGTCCAGCAAGACAAGGACTCCAAACATACACATTACATTACATTACATTATTGGCATTTGGCAGACGCTCTTATCCAGAGCGACGTACAGTTGATTAGACTAAGCAGGAGACAATCCTCCCCTGGAGCAATGCAGGGTTAGGGGCCTTGCTCAAGGGCCCAACGGCTGTGCGGATCTTATTGTGGCTCCACCGGGATTAGAACCACCGACCTTGTGTGTCCCAGTCATTTACCAGTCATTTACCTTAACCACTACGCTACGCGCCGCCCACATACACTTAGTGAGCACTTTATTAGGTATTTTTTTTACTCATTGGTCTTCTGCTGCTGTAGCCTATCCACGTAAGAGGTTCAACGCGTTGTGTGTTCAGCGATTTCTCGTCAGGCATACCAACCCCTTGATGACCTCTGTGACCCTTACACACACCCTGCCTCATACACTCTCACACACACAACCTTTCTTATACACACTCACACACACACAAACACACACACACAACCTGCCTCATACACACACACTCAACCGGTCTCATACACACTCACACACACACACACTCACTCAAACACTGCCTCATACTCACACACACAACCTCTCATACACAGTCTCTCACACACACACACACACACACACCCACTCAAACCCTGCCTCATACATTCACACACACACACACACACACAACCTGTCTCATATACACACACACACACACAACCTGCCCCATTCACACACACCCAAACACACACACACCCTGCTTCATACACACACAACCACACACACCCTGCCTCATACTCACACACTCAAACACACACACCCTGCCTCATACACACTCTCACACACATCCTGCCTCACACAGACACACACACAGACACACACACACACCCTGCCTCATACATTCACACACACACACACACCCTGCTTCATACACACACACGCAGACACAGACACACACACACACACTACAGCCTGTCTCATACACACGCACACATGCATTAACGCTGTCTCATTTATATCCAGTTGTAATTGATATTTCGGTTGGTGCTGATTTACGTTGTGGTCTTCCCCTCCTTCTCAGACGTCATGCTGAATCCCTGCCCCTGCCCATGGTAATAAACTGCATTTCCCAGCATCCCCCACTACATCTGCACGGCCACCCTTCAGTCTCATGCACCTGTACTGCCTGTCGGCCTATTAGGAGTTAGGGAGCAGGAAGTGGCTGGGGGTAGAGGGCTCACCAGAAGAAGAGGAGGGTGGGCGGTAGGAGAAGCTTTTGATTAATTGGATGGTCGTAGCATCCAGGGTGTTTTGACATGTTTTACGATGGGGCCCTTGAACAACACTCAATAAACCAACCCCCCCCCCCTTATCGTGCAGACATGATAACCCCGCCTGTATGCTTAACCTTTCACTGTTGGGCCCCTGAGCAAGGCCCTGAACCCTGCATTGCTCCAGGGGGAATGGCTTCATCAACTGTAAGTTGCTCTGGATAAAAGTGTCAGCTAAATAACTGTCTGACGTCATGGAGCTTGTTCAAGCTTCTGCTCAATTTCCAAAACCTTAGACACAACACTCAAAATGGTAAGCACTTGTAACACTGCCTGTTTGCCTGTTCAAAACATGCATTGTGCAATCATATCATTGAAGAAATTGTGCACTTCCAAACTCATTGGTTCAAATTCCTAATTTTTCATGAAATACTGAAAGAACATTTGTCTAGATTGCCCACACAAAAGATACCTACAGATTCACTGTTTAGTTGTTTTTATAAAACTTTACTATAGCATGAAAAAATACTTGATACATGTTTCAATATGGTCCTTTTGTGGCTCTAAATAAAGGGAATAGTGGAAACAGTAGAGAAGAGTGGAATCATGAAAAAAAATCTGAATACTGTAAAAAAATAGATATAATTCTAACATACTGAGGGTTTGTTTCACAGTTTTTTTAATTCTACAGTTTCGAAAAATGACCTCAAGGTTCTGAAATTAGTGTCAAAGTGATAGTAAAAAACTGAGTTTGTCTCCCGTACTTTGGGATGCCCTTTGTCTGTTGGTCTGCACAGGTCTTTGGTCACAGTCACACACACACACACACACACACACACACATACACACACACACACACACACACACACACACACACACACACACACACACACACACACACACACACACACACACACAGGATCCACATACAGGTTTTTGGTCACAGTCACACACACACTGTCGTGAGCCACGGACCCCTTGCCAAGCTCAGACCTGACGTTCCCACGAGCAGTACCTCACCATGAGGTGTCTCGGGGACAAACTCTCTTTTTCTTTAAGGACTCCGAACGTCCTGGAGCCCTGGTAAGTTCTATTGAACTTCTAGCCCAGTCTCGAAGTGAAGGGTGTGATGCAAATCTGGTATACGATGTCCTGTATTCACTGTATTCCTCTAAAATAACCTTTATCACATATGATTATATTAAGATATGCTTTATTATAATCAATCAAACGAATAGAGTTATACAGCTTACAGGATATATATCATAGCTCTTTCCAATTTACCTTTCCACCATGATGTTAAAATTCAAAGTACACCCCTCAAATACCCATCCTCTTTGGCCTTAGCCTTATCCTATAGCTCCCCCTTCTGGACGTTTAAAAGAAACTATTCCTAGAATATTATGTTTATCTAAACTCTAAAAACTTCTCTACATTTTTCTACCTTATATAGTAGCTTAATGAAAAATAAAAGACATAAAAATAAAAGGAAACTTATAATGTATTACTTCTATGTATTACTTTTCCTACTTCTACAAGTAATATAGATTATAATTACCACTCAAGCTTGATTATAGTTGTTCTGCGTTGCTCTTTCGACATCAGTCCTGTTGCCACAACTCTTGGGCTAAGTCCGCACCGCATACATCACTCTGTTCTCCATATCCAGATCCTGGAGTGGCGCGCAGAGGGAGCGCACCACTCCAGCTTGACTACAGCTGTCCTGCGTTGCTCTCTCCTCAACAGCCCTTAGATATCTTGTGAAGCAAAATTCTAAGATGCTTTTTTTCTTTCTTCTCCTTCTTTTTTCCTGCTTTTTTAACGTCTAAAAGCTCACTCCTTATATATCCTTAGCTCGTATAAAAGTGTACCCTTTTTTGATAATAAATGTCCCCAATATACCGAGTGGGAAGACGTTTATCTCTTATGCAACTTTTTTAATGAACATATTCATCACTATTGTTTGTCTCACTGTCATTTTCTTATACCTCAAAGGAAATTTCCCTAATACTTTGTGCCCCTCCGATTGGGAGTTTCCACCATCTCAATATACGAGTGTAAAAACACTAGCTCTTATGTAATTTTTCAATGAACCTATTCATCACTGGTATTTGTCTCCCTGTCATAATCTCTCCTTGGACTCTCTCCAAACTTTGACTTCATACAAGCCAGAAGTTAGTGCCCTCCACCATCTCAACACACTCTTCAGGTGCCCCTCTCCGCGGCGCCTTAAGGGATCTACAAAGGACATCCAGCCAATAGCTGAGTGTAATATTCTTTTGGTATTGACATCCCTTCAGTTTACCTTTTTGCTTTAGCCAGGCATTGTGCTCCTCCCCTGTAGGGTTGGGGTATTCCCTGACTGCTCGCTCAGCATGTTGAATCTCCTCCAAGGTCATGCTGGAACTCATTCTATGCATGGCCTCAGTCAGAACTTTAACCTTGCTCCTTAGTACTCTAAATCTAAGTTCCCCGACTTCAGACTCCTCCGCTGACAAGTAGGGCTGCTCATTATCTCTGAACCGCATATTTTTCCTCTTACGGGCGTTCTTGCTACCACCTCAATGGCGTGTGCGAGGGGTTAACAATGCATTCCTTCCTAACCCATCCCTGTCAATCTCTCATCAGGGGGGCCAAGGGCTGGGTCCTCGACAACACACACACACACACACATCCAGGTCTTTGGTCGCAGTCACACTCGCACACACACACACACACACACACACACACACACACACACACACACACACACACACTCATACACACACACACAGGATCCACATACAGGTCTTTGGTCGCAGTCACACAGCAGCGCTACAGGAATAGCACAGTCACTGCATTATTCACACACGCCTGTCTGCACTGCATGTGACACCAGGTGAGCCGCTGGTCAGTGTGTGTGTTTGTATTGCACTAGTAGTGAGGACCCACGTGAGTACTGGAACCTTTCAAGTGAGGACCTTTTGGGGAAGTGAGGTCATTTTGGCTGGTCCTCACTTTTTTCTTCTTTTAATGGCATCTTGAGCCACATATAGAGCTGTATGCAGATTTTCTAAGAGGTCCTCATTTATGGGGTAAACCTAGTAAAATAAGTGTTTGTGTGTTTGTATGTTTGCTCTCTGCCCCCCTCTGAAGCATACACACATGTACTGCAGTGGAATTATGCCATTGGACGTCAGGAACCTTACTGACTTTCCTGATTGGACGATGGTATCTGGATTTGGTTCTTTATTAATTTGTTACAATTTTGGAGGGAAAGTTGCTGTTGCTGGGCAGATGCAATGGATTAATTGGGTACCATTTTGGAGAGAATGCAGGGATTATTTGATTGGCTACAATTTTGGAGGGAAAGTTGCTTTGAGAGTGGGGAAGGGAGGGGTATTGTTTAGAAGAGTTTGGCCAGCTTTTCAACAGAAATGAGCTGCCTACACATTACATTTAGTTGCTGCCGCATGATTGGCTGATTAAATATTTGCATTAACAAGCTGGTGCTGGTCTACCTGTTAAAGTGACAGACAGCAGAATGAATGGTACTTGGTTGGCTGCTGCTTCTGTGGTTATGGCATCCGCTGCTCTGGCTGCCCCATGCAGTGTCTGAACATCCTGTTGAAAGAACAGAGAGCTCACTTCTCACCAGCAAGAATGCTGCACTACCAACATGTTTTGCTATCACTACCAAATGTTACCAATCAAACGGTGCACTGTATTAACCCGGCTACTCTTCTCCCCACAGCAGATGACGGAGAACCACAGGATTGTTTAGGAGTAATTGACCAAGTCCTGTCTCCCAGACCAGACCTCTCCTCCACCAAACTCCCTAATGCCAAGCTGGAAATAAGCAATAGTATACAGAGTTCAGTGATCGCTTGTCTGGAGAGAAATTTGGGCAGCTGGACGTTCTTTTATCTCTTTACGTCTTCAATCATGCGTGTTTAGCTAAAACCTTTATTTGTCTCATATTTTAAGTTACAGTTGCATCGTTTGTGGTAGACTATCATATCTTAGTTATATAGCCAGCTAGTTACATAGCCAAATAAGTTGCATGCTCATAATATAGTTGGTCAGTTAAACTTCAAGACAAAAAATATAAATAGTGTCGTGTAGCACACTAAAGTCAACATTTTCTTAGAACACTACGAAAAGACGGCAGGCTCTGTTGCGTTTGTCACTGTCAGCTTTTCAAAACAGTGAACTGCATAATAATGCTTTATATTACACGTTATATTCATAGACTGTGGGAACAGTGTTGTGGTTTGAGTTTGTTTGTTGCTGTAATTCCTCTCTTGACTGTTAGGAGTCTGAAATGACCTATTGCAACTTTAACAGCTAAGTTAACAGCGAGTTACCGTCTTCAATCGGAACTACATGCCTCACAACATTATATATATATATTTTTAACAAAGATCAAATATACAGAAACTGGGCGGGCCTATGAGCAAAGTGGGAGGGCCCAGGCCCACCCTGGCCCAATGGTAGCAGCGCCATTGGTGCATTGAAAGTATGGCATTTCTACATATCAGAATACATTGTAGAATAGACACAGTGCATAGATTGAACCACTCAAAACAACTCATTCAATAGACACAGTGCATAGATTAAACCACTGAAAACAAATCATTCAATACACACAGTGCATAGATTGAACCACTCAAAACAATTAATTTCATAGACACAGTGCATAGATTAAACCACTGAAAACAAATCATTCAATAGACACAGTGCATAGATTGGATCACTCAAAACAAATCATTCAATGGACACAGTCCACAGTCCATTCAAAAACAAGAGATTTCAGTTTTTTGAGAAAAAATAATAAAAAAATGTTTTCAGTTTGAGCCCAGTTCAAGGCAGTGAACAAAATACAGTTCATTAAGTTCAAATGAAAAGTTTATTTTTAACTTGAGAATGTGAATGTGTCTGGAGAAATTCATTAGTTTTACAGAGATGCAAAATAAAGTTTGAATTCAGTTTTCTAAATGGAAATATAAAGTCATAACGGTGACAGATAACATACAACATATAGTGATGATTATCTAACATATAATAGATCAACAAGGCAGTAAATAATAAACTTCAAATACCTAAGCAAGCAAAGATATAGAGCTGATGATTGCCAATGACACATGACGATTATACACTTTAATTATAAGAATTATTAACAAGATAGAACACATATTTTGGATATATTTCAACACATATTTACATATCTTCTTTAATATGGAGGTGACAATATGAAATTAAGTTAAATTTAGTTATTGTTAAAATATCACAGCCTATTTACCATCCAATTGAATGGAACAATGGACAGAGATCAGCCATGAAGATTCACAGGCAGGATTTGTACAGATAAATGCTGCATAGGTAAGGATACAGGGAATATCACTTTATAGTATGAATATGATTTTATGAGTACAATGAGCTGCTGATGGTATTAGCTCTCACAGAACCAGAGAAGACTCAGTGGAGGCTGCAGGATCATCAATCAGTGATCAGGAATTCTCACTCTTTCCCAACATAAGTGATGATTGAATTCGACTGTCCCCTTTTAAAATGATGAGTGCTTTATTTGAATTATATAAATCTTGTTGTTTGTTCATGCCATTCAACTTGGCTGGTGCTCTTTTTTGCTGAACCATTATGAGTCATGCCTGTGAGTAGATTATTTGATATTAATGCCACTCAGAGGATGCATTTTCAAACTGAAACAGGGGTATCAATTAATTTTTATCTCCTCCTGTTTTCATCTGGAAGGATTCCTTCAGACTTTCCGTGGCTTGTTCCTGGGTTATATTTCTCCATTTGGGGGGAATAAAAGCAGGCATGGCTTCATATTCCTTTACAAACTTCTTATAATACCTGGAAAAGACATACTTCCAATATCCTGAGGCCTGGATGCTGCTGTCAGGCTGGATGAGCCAGTCAGGGTAAATGCTCCGATAGTCCTTGTATGGATGGTATTTTCCCTCTGTTGCAGGTGACATGAATTTTATCTCACTGGTAACACAGGTGGAGCAGATGCGAAACAGTAATTTGCTGGAATCTTCATATCTCCATCCCCCGATCCCCTGAGGACGGTGAATGGAGGCAAAGTGCTCTGTGTGGTTCTTGCCACCAGCTTCACAGGGGGCCTTGCAGAAGGGACACTGCTTCCCACAGCCAAACACCCTGTTAAACAGCTCCTTCTGTGCCTGAAAGGGCAGTGAGGTCAGCCTGGCCCTCACATCCCCACCTTTCTGAAACTCTGCGGTAAAGGCCTGCTGCATTTCATCCACAAGCACCTCCAGACACCGGGAAAAGTCTTCTGGTTTGGCAGAGTTTAAGGCCAGGACTGCTCTGAGGGGGTCTTTGGGGATGATAAGCTCCTTCGCTAGGTCACTACAGATATCCTGAATGAACTGCTGAATGTTCTGGGCCTCCTCACCCCTTCCTGCTGCCTGTTCAGCTGCCTTCACGTTCTTAATCGCTTCCTTTATTCTTCTAAGCATCACCTTCAGGCGATTCATCTCAATGTTCCTGAGGCTATCTCCCTCTGAGAACTGCTTAACCATCAGCTCCAATATCCAGTCCTGTACAAAGGTCTGGTAATTATTTATGTATCTCATAAAGTCCTGAAAGTTATCATCCTTAAGCAGCTGCTCAAGGATTGAGAACTGGAAGAAGGTTCGAGTGCTGAAATCAATGGCTTTCTGCCCTGCCAACATTTCATCCACAAGGTCAGGGCCCAGAGATTTGGTGATGTATTCCTTCACTGCAGGTTGAAGACAGTTAACAGTGAAATCATTGGCTTTCTTCTGACACTGGTCACTTTTGTTGAACAGGTCCTTAAAGTCTGTGTAGTACTGTTGCTTGAACTGTTCCAGACAGTGACGAAGATCATTTACTTGGATGAAAGCCAGATGCATTTTTTGAAACTCCCGTGCTGCATGTCCACAGATGTGAATTTTCAGCTCTGCCTCAAATTCAGCAGTTGTTCCCAGATTCATGTGCCTGTCCAGGATTTCGTCTACCTTGCAAAGCAACTCCATTGTGTACGTTTTATGGTAATCAGATCTTGTTCTCACTTTCTCATCAACAAACTGCTTGCTCTGCTCAATGATGTAATGAACTACCTGCTGGAACTCCTTCAGCTCCTTTCCTGAGAAGAGATTGAAAATCCTTTGTTTTGATCCCAAATGTTTACTTTTCACTTTGAATGGCTCTCTTCCATATTCAGACAAGTTGCCCACTTTTGACAGTTTTTCACATACTGCGCTGCCTTTCATCTCTAAGTTAACCCACAGCTGGTGGTAGATGTCTTGCACAATGTCTTGTTCTTCCATGCCAGGGAACCGCAGCTCCTCCACGGTCTCATTCCACATCTTCTCAAACTCATCCTCCAGCTGTTGATCTGACAGATCTTTACTTTTCCTGCATTTCTCAATCAGTCCCTGCACCTTTTTCTCCATTGTGGCTGTGTGGTTTTTCTTGAAGCTCTCTAACCTGAACATACCCTTTCTGATCTCCACCGCTGCCTCAAGCTTGTTTTTCACAGAGTTCTCTGTCTCCCTCCTGATGGTTTTGGCTGTGATCTTCAAGTCCTCCTTGTACTTCTCTACCAAGTGAACATGTCCTTCTTGCCTCTTGTAGAATTCAGTGAGGTTGGACAAAATGAGGGTTTCCCCTTTATTCAGTTCGGCCAAGGCCTCATTTGTCAGATGGGTCAAGAACTCATCCACATTCTTAAATGTTGCTTCTGTGCCAAAGTTTGACACCTTTGTCTCAGCTTCCATCAGCCAGGAGTGCATGTTTTTCCTGAAGGCCCAATCCCATTGGTTGAACTCAGTGCAAAGCTGAGCATAAGCTTCAGCCACAAGGCTGTTGCGGAAACTGAAGATGAAGTTCTCATGCTTCACTGCGTTCCATAAGCTCTTGGTCCATTCAAGGAACTCAATGATTGTGTGCGCTGAGCTGTTTCCAGATTTTTGTTCCATAAACTTCTCAATCACACTCCTCTTGAAAAGATCCACAGACTCACTGTAGCCAACATTGACAGGTGCCATGGGAGGGTTGCCATGCCAGAGCCCAGGGATGTACCAGGTGTTTCTCTCTGGATCATACTCCATCACATCAGTAAATGTTTTGTTGTTTCCCTTCTTTTCCATCTTAGCTGCTGCTTGGGTCATCTTATTCAGCTGCTCCAGCAGAAGCTTCCTGTCTCTCATGTTACTGTCATGGGCAGAGATGTCTGGCACATTCTGGTGCACAAACTGACAGCAGGGTTTTCTCCCAACTTCTTTCATGCGCAGGAAGGCGTGCACCACAATCTGCAGGATATCGTTCATTTCCGTGGAATTCTCCATGGCGATGTTGATGACTGTGATGTCACTCAGCCCCACCACCAGAGTGGCCAGTTCATTATCATGCTCATGACTGTCAACCAGCTGTGCCAACTGTGGTGCCTTCAAACCTTCAGTGTCAATAACCATGATGTAATCACACCCAAGCCGCACTTTAAAATCCTCTTTCACTCTGATGAGGAGCATGAAGGCCCCTCTGGTGCACCTGCCACTACTGACAGCAAACTGGACCCCAAACATGGTGTTCAGGAGGGTGGACTTCCCAGTGCTCTGTACCCCCAGTACAGTGACCACCCGGATCTTGCATGTATTCTTTGTTAGATCATGGAGTTCTTTCAGAACCTGCGTCACCCACTCCAGAGGAATATTGCTTGAGTCTCCATCCACCAGCTCCAGAGGAAAGCCCTCCTGTAGCAGCTCGGCACAGAGACGTGGCAGGCGCTTCATCTCTGGAGTGAGGGCTTCGGGGAGTGAGCAGGCCGACTCGTACAGCTGACCCATTTCCCTCAGGAAGTGCTCCGTCCCCAAGGAGCAGCTGGAGATCTCCCTGTCCAACTGTGCAATGAGCTCCTTGTTTTCTGAGGAACTCTGACACTGTTCCTTGTACTTTGCCTGAAGAGGTGGAAGGATGTTGCGTGACAGATTATCCAGATTGATCCTCATCCACTTGAGGAAATACTTGCACTCCTCTGTGGAATTGCACATCGCGGAGATGAAATGGGACATAGAATCGGAGATGCTGTGAGCCCTCTGCTGTTCTCTGAGCTTCTGCCTCTGATCTGCAAGCTCATTCTTGTAAACTTCTATGTTTTTCTCCTCAGCTTTTTTCATCCTGCACTGTTCCTTCTCCAGTTTGGCCAGCTGTTTCCATGCAGTCCCTTGCAAGGGCAGCTCTTTCTCCTTGAAGCTCGATATGTCAGATATTCCTCCTGTGATTTCATCAGCCTTAAGCTTGCCGCTCTTACAGTGGATGTATTCTTCATCAACATGGATCCCTAAATCATGGGTAAGATCAGACATCCTTTCAATGCTCATTTTAATGTTTTTCTTTAAAATTCTACGGATAGCCGAACACAGTTCTTTGTTGAATTCTGCATCATTCATCCCCCGATGCTTTTTGATGATGTTACTGGGTTTTCTCTCAGAAACACATCTCCTGAAGTCATCCTGATTGAAGCTCTGGCTCTGTGAATTGGTGATCAAAATCCAATCAGTCTTAAATTGCTCAGAGTCCAGAAATCTTTGTTCAAACTTAAAGTCATCGCAAAACACAAATATAGCAGTAGATGTGTGGCAGAGGAAAGCGTACTGAGTTTCAGAGTCTCTGAGGTCCCCACGGAGGTTAGCTATAGCCAGAGGCTCAGAGAAGATGTCAGTGTTTTTGTTCCCACTGGGCAGATACCAGCTGATTTCCACCAGCCCATTGGAAATCCTCCTTGGGATGTCACCACACTCCATGTTTTGTGAACAAAGGTGTCCTGGTACTGCTGAGGGTTGCTGAGGACTTGGTTCAGAATGTGAGACTTGGACATGCTGCTGTTTCCCAGCCTCACAAAAGAGACCATGGGGAGGTCAGAGAGAAAAATGCTCTCCTCGACAAACCCTCTTGGGTCCTCCACAGAGTGCGGCTTGTACTTTTTCACAATATCCCTCATGGCCCACAGCATTAAAGTGCACTGCTGGGTATCACATGTAGGAAGCAGCAGAGGCACAGAGAACTGGCACATGGACATTTTCAAAGCCATCTCCTGCTGGAGAAAGCCATCTGAGCACAGAAATACAGCAGTTATGAGGTCCAGGGGGTTGACTCTGTTGCTGTGGTCCTGTGGAATGTCCTCAGTGCTCAGTAAACTATCCAGGCTTTGGGGCTCTGTGTCCTGTTGTGAGGAGCAGCTCATTCTACGAAACGACACATTCACCATCATCAGCTTCCTCAGGAAACACCATGGCAGAGATTTCAGAGACTGGATGCCTTCATCAGATAAAGTCTCTCCATCAATCTGCAGCACCTGGCTCAGAGTCAGCTTGTTCTGCAGGTGGTGTTCCAGTCCCAGGTCACTCAGCAGCTCCTCCAGACTGGTTCCTGTCATTGGGGATGGAAGCTGCATTAGTACATATGCACAGTAGTACAGTAATAAAATCATAAGAATGCACATACATACACTTGCACATCAAAAAATGACTAAAGTTCTTGGCAGACTGAATGCTTCATACTCCTGAATGATGCTATAGCCAGTGATTGTACCCTGTTCATCATCAAGTCATCTCTTGTTCAAAAACCAGCTTCAGGCAGCGGTGGAGATCAGAAAGGGTATGTTCAGGGACACTTGTATGCAGTGATCCACCCTGCCGAGTCCCTCCCCCCACCCTCAGAGCTGCTCCCTCATGCACAGGCCTTACTGGGATCCTGGTGTGTTGAACCAAAGTCTGATGCCTTAACCTTGCACCGTGGAGCTCCCATACTAAAAACATTTTATGTCTATATTTAACTATATCTAACACAGAATTAACACACTAATACAGGGGTGACGTGGCTCAGGCAGTAAGAGCAGTCGTCTGGCAGTCGAAGGGTTGCCGGTTTGATCCCCCGCCAGGGCTGTGTCAAAGTGTCCCTGAGCAAGACACCTAACCCCCAAATGCTCCTGATGAGCTGGTTGGTGCCTGGCATGGCAGCCAATTGCCGTTGGTGTGGGAGTGTGTGTATGAATGGGTGAACGAGAAGCATCAATTGTACAGCCCTTTGGATAAAGGCACTATATAAATTCCATGCTTCTCTGGACTCTTCTCTTGTTTTGTGGACTCTGAACCTCTGCCCTGCTTCTGGACTGCCTACCTGGTTTTGAACTCTTACCTGTTTGGATTACACTTGATTTGCCACTTATCCAGCTGGCCAGTAAACCAAACATTTGTCCAGTACCCCGGATTATGTTAGTGGCTCCTCTTTTCCACCGCTGTGACAATTCTCCACCTGTGGAATCATGGGAAAGGGAAGTTCTGTTAGGTTTCGTGTTTTTCATGTTCTCCATTCTTCCTATGTTGTTAGCGTTTTTGTGTTTTTGTTACCTCCATGCACACCGTAGTCTCCCTGTCACTTCATTCATTGGTTTCACCTGTTTCACTTCCTGATTGTTTACCCACCTGATTCCCATTCGCTCTCGTTACCTGTGTATAAAAACCCCTCTGTTTGTTCAGTTAGTTGCCAGATTGTTATGTGTTTATTCCATACTCACCAGTGTTTTCGTATTGATACCTGTTTTGACATGTTTCGTCCCCGACCATCAAGTTTAGCTTATTCCTTCTGTCTTGTTCTGACCCGTAGTTTTTCGACCTGTTTCTGTTTATCGACTGTTCTGTTTATGGTTTCTGGATCGTGTTTCTGTTTAATTAGCCTGTTTGTTTTCGACCCATTGCCTGTGACCGCGACTATTCTTTGGGTTATCCTCAATACATCAGTTTGTGGGAGACCCTTTGCCTGGACTATCGCTTACGAACTGACTTATCCCTGCTATAACTGTTTGCTGGCTATTGACCCTCACTGTACCAACCTACCCTGAGAAAATAAAGACCTTATTTCTAAAGAACTTTCGTTGTGGTCTCGCTATTGGATCCCCCATTCTGAGTGCCTGATAAGTTGTTGGAAATATAGAGGAGAATAAGTATTGAGGACAATTAGTCAGATGGAGGAAGTCTCTTTTTTTGGTGAATTTGTCCAGGGCCAGGACCTCTCCTCCTACACTGTGCCCTGTCACTGTGCTGGGACATTGGATTTCTGCTTGGTCCAGAGGGAAAAGCACCTCCCACTGGCCTACCAGCAGCTCTTCCTGTCAGCCTGACAGCTCTTGCTGTCACAGGGGGACTATGGAACTGCCAGTCTGCCACTCGGAAGGCTGACTTCATCCCTGCATAAGCCTCCCTCCAGTCCCTACAATTCCTTGCCCTCACGGAGACCTGGATCACACCTGACAACACCGCCACTCCCGCTGCCCTCTCATCCTCCTTCTCCTTCTCGCACACTCCCCGGCCTTCCGGCCGTGGCGGTGGTACTGGTCTTTTAATTGCAGTTATCTACCATCCTCCAGGGCCCCTGGGAAACTTCCTTGATGAGCTAGACACCCTTCTCAGCTCCTTCCCTGAGGATGGCACCCCACTGATTCTCCTTGGAGACTTCAACATCCACCTAGAAGCCTCCCAGGCTGCTGCCTTCCTACCGCTAATCCACTCCTTCGGCCTCTCCCTGCAACACTCTCCTCCAACCCACAAGGCGGGCAATGTCCTAGACCTTGTCTTTGTGAGGAACTGCTCATGCTCCGATTTCACGGTTACCCCTCTGCACTCACCACTTCATCTCATTCTCCCTCCCTCTTCCTCCCCATCCTCCTCCCCCTCCTCCCACCCACACTTCCTCAGCCCGCCGTAACCTCCGCTCCCTCTCACCCTCTTCCTTCGCCAGCACCGTCATCGCCTCACTCCCCCCTCTTGAATCCTTCTTCAAACTCCGCATCTGCCACCCTCCTTTCATCTCTCTCCTCCGCCTTTGACTCTGTCTGTCCGCCGGTCTCAAAGCCCAAAAAAAAAACTCACAAATTCAAAACATTGGTGCTAGCCTTCCAAGCAGTTAAAGGGTCTTCCCCAGCTTATCTACAAAAAATCATCAGACCCTACACCCCTGCCAGACCTCTTCGGTCAGCCTCCACAGGCCGCATGGCACCTCCCCCTCTCCGAACCTCCACATCACGCTCACGACTACTGTCCGTTCTGGCTCCACGGTGGTGGAACGAACTCCCCGTTGAGGTCAGAACTGTAGAATCTCTCCCCACCTTCAAGCGCAAACTGAAGACACACCTCTTCAAGCAGCACCTCTCCCCATCCCTCCCTACCTCCCTGTGAACCTTAATTGTTGTCTCTGTGACTTGCTTTGTGTATCGGTATTTTTAGTTGGCTAGGTAAGCAGTGTTTGGATAGTTAACTTTGGTCACTTTTGATCTGTTTCTTTGTTTCTTTGTTCTCAAAAAAAATTGAGAACATTGTTGTACAGGTAGCAGTTGAAATTGTACTTCCCTCTAGGGTCTTTCAGCGAACTTATCTCTGGTTATGGGTATGCACTTTGTTGTACGTCGCTCTGGATAAGAGCGCCTGCCAAATGCCAATAATGTAATGTAATGTCTTCCTACTTGGTTTCCCAGGAGGTCTCCCTCCTCTTCTGCCTGGGGTCCTCACCTTTACTGATGGTCTCATCTTCAGACACACTCACACTCTGCTCTGAGTCTTCAGTTTCCTGCAATGAAAAACATCACAGACAGTTTATTCACATTTTGCAAGCCCTTTGTTGGTATTTGTTTTATACAATATTTGAATACATATTTTAATTATGTGCTGCTTAGTTAAATAATGCAGCTGGGACCTGTCAATCATAGAGGCTGTCCAATCAAGCTGGTTTTTGGTGTGTTTAGCAAGTGCGTAATTTAAGTCAATGATTGCTTGGAAAGATCACAATCCTTGTTTGCAAGGCCTACACAAAGCCCTTGTTTAATTTGGCCCTCTAGGACTGGAGTTAAACAACTGGACATTGTGGCCTGCAGAACTGGAGTGTGACTCAGAGGTTTGTCAAATCTCACCTCCTCCTCCTCGTGTGCAGTGTCCTTACTCAAGGTCCCATCCATGTTATCAGTATCTGCTGAACATCTCTAAGCTGGGTCAGCAGAGGAGGGTTGGGACTGGGCCAGGAATGAGGATGTCTTCTCTGGTGCTGGTTCTGTGCCCAGACTGGATCGGTTGTCTCTGGTCTCCTCCTGATTCTCAGAATCTGCACCTGAGATGCTCAAAAACAGACCACAGTCACACGCCCTGGTATATGAGGTCCAAGGTGGGGAGGTTCACTACATACAAGCACTCCTGATCACCTTGGAACCATAGTCTGGGGCTCGAGTTAATGCATGGGCGATTGAAATAAACAGCCTCAACTTCACTTCCAGTGCCAGGCTAGCTAGAGTGGGTGTGGTCATCAGAGTGGGTGTGGCCAGTATAGTGGGTGTGGTTATCACAGTGGGTGTGGTTATCTGAGAGGGTTTGTCTATTAGAGTGGGTGTGGCTGGGTGCGGCTGGGTGCTCAGATCTTTCCTGTTGGTCAGAGTCTAACACAGTGGGACAAAAAGCAAACCAAACGGCACCTGTTTAAAACTGTTGCCAGACTGACTAAGAATCATGTTGATCCCTGTGTCTCAATATCGTTCAGTAGCAATGATTTCATTAATTTCTTTGCTGACAAAATTTTAAAAATCAGGGAAATTCAATGTTCAAAATTCAAAGTTCTTCTGCCACCCCTCTTATAGGGTCTGTCCTTCCATCCACTCAACACGTAGATGCAGAATCCTCGGAAGGACCGATGGCCTATCTGAACTCCTTTACTCCAATAGAGCTCATTGAGTTTAATACCATCGTTAATTCTTCAACCAGTGATTGGAGCACCACTCCTACATATTTTCAGTACTTCTTTAGCATCTGGACACATACCACAGACTCTTAAACTTGCAGTCATCAAACCACTTCTTAAGAAGTCAAACTTAGATGTGAATGATTTGTCCAACTACAGGCCCATTTCAAACCTCCCATTCCTGTCTAAAGTACTGGAAAAGGTCATTTCAAAACAACTTTGTTAATTTCTGCACCCCAATCATGCATTGGATGTTTTTCAATCTGGTTTTAGCCCCTTCCACAGCACTGAAACAGCCCTGGTCAAACTATTCAAGGACCTACACCTCGCTTCTGACAGTGGCTGCATCTTGTGCTTCTAGATTTAAGTGCAGCATTCGACACTCTTGATCACCTGATCCTGTTGGATAGACTTGAAAAGCATGTAGGCCTGGACAGGCTCTCTCTTGGTTTAGATCATATCTATCAGACCGATATCAATTTGTGCATTTTAACAATGACTCTTCTTATCAATCCAGGGTCAGATACGGAGTACCACAAGGATCTGTGGCTGGGTCCTTGCTTTTCTCTCTATATATGTTTCCCCTGGGACAGATTATTCACAAACAAGGCATTAACATCCGCTGCTATGCTGAAGACATACAGTTGAATCTACCGGTCAAACCTGAGGAAGTTGTTCAGCTGTCAGAAATGGAAGCTTGTCTTAAAGACATGGATGAATGATAACTTTCTTGTGCTAAACTTAAATAATGGAGACTGAGATAATGGTAGTGGAGCCCAAGTCCTTGAAATGTAAATTATCTGATGATATGCCATTGGTGGAATTTCCATCACTTCAAGTGCTGTCATCAAAGACTTTGGTGTTACTTTTGATCCAGATCTTGCATTTGATGCACATCTTTCAGTTTGCTTTTTATCACTTGTGGAATATCTCCAAAATTCGGAAGATACTGTCCCTAAATGATGCAGAAAACTAGTCCATGCTTTTGTTACCTCAAGATTAGATTACTGCAATGCTCTTTTGTCTGGATATGCAAATTCCTCTCTGAAAGGGTTCCAGCTAATTCAAAATGCAGCAGCTCGTATTCTTACTAGAACAAGGAGATTTGAGCATCAGCCCAGTGTTAGCTTCACTTCACTGGCTGCCTATTAAATTCCAAATAGGTTACTGTAGTGTCGAGAATTGGCGGAGAGCCAGGGACGAACAAGGGTGATACCTTATAAGTATTAATAATATTAATACCACAAAATCCCGGGAGATAAGGGAACCGGGAAAAGAACAGAAAGGAATACGGAGACACTCTCCGATCAAATCAAAAGAAACGCCCAAAACTGCTCTAAGAAAATAAAGCGACCCTTCAAGAACAGGGCAAACAACCCAACAGAAATAAGTGCTGTAATGCGAGCATTGAACACCCCAGTCCGGGGAAAGAAAATAAAAGTACAACCTAGCAAAAACACCAGGCACGAAAATAAATAACCATGAGACGCAGCTCAGGAAAAAACGCAAACCAAAATACATATACCGGGGACAACGTCCCTCACCCAAGAGCTCACACGAGCACGAAAATAAAAGTAGAAACAAAGAATCTTGAGAAGGGCGTCAGCTGTGCACACTGCACTAACGAGCTGAGCACCCTTCTTACCTTTTTCCTTAAACAGTGAAAAGAAACCCAACCAGCACGATACCTGACTCATATCAGAACCAAGTCTACCGTGTGCTTTTACCAGCTTTGCGCCAGAGCAAACAGTGGACACCAAAGCGTCGACCGATTGTCCGTGAGTGCTTTATATACACCTTCAGGAGGTAGGTACCCTTGGCACTAAGGAGGGCCAGGTGAAAATAACATGACCGGTACTACCTCCCAACCCTGACAGTTACAAAATACTACTTCTGGCTTCTTAAGCGTTATATGGGCTTGCCCCTCTGTACTTAAACAATTTACTTCATCCTTATACTCCCTCATGAATACTCCGTTCGCAGGGTGCAGGCCTCCTTGTTATTCCTAGAATAACTAAAAGTTCCATAGGTGGCAGAGCCTTTTCCTATCGTGCTCCTTTCCTGTGGAACAAATGGTTGGGGTGCAGACACTACCACCTTATTTAAAGCTAGGCTAAAAATAAGTAATGCTAAGTAATGGCGTGAAAATGAAGCTAGGGGCCCTGGTTGTTTACTAGCATGCTAGGTTTACCTGGGACAGATGCCCCTGCAGAGCACAGTCTGCAGCCACATTCACTGCAGAAACTGGGGCTCTCCATCTGCCCCCTCTGGGCAAACGTAACATAACACAACACAACACGACACAACACAACACAACACAACACAACACAACACAATGATGAGAACAGGCCATTCAGCCCAGCAATGCTCACCTTTACCAAACACTAAAGTGTACCTACTGCTTAGTTTGCCTAAACGTTAGATAGTATCTAACACTATCAAGCCTGAAAACCCCCCAGTGTTTCTGCCTCCACTACATGTCCTGGCATGCTTCTCCACACAGAGGCCCTCATTTATCAATATTTTTGGAAATCCGTGCGCAAATGTATGTGTGAAACAAACAAAAGATTTAATGGTGATTTATGAAACAGGAGTAGCAGCTTTTTTTCGTCCATATGTTGACAAATACTAATACATTCTTTTCACTTTATTTGAGCTTTCTTAGGGTCTTATTTTATTTTAATTATTTTAATAGCACTTTTAACATATTATTTATCCTTTTATAAGTTTGCATATATATCCACATCCAGGCCGCCTGATTAATAGGCACACCCACTGTGCTTATTCAATTGTTCACTTGTACGGGCATTTTATTTATAGCCTAGGCCTACCCGTTTTTTATTATTTTAATTCTGCAAGTTTGCCAACAGAGCTTTACTTAATTTTTCAGTTTTAATTAGCCTATTTACTTGATTTTTTATATTACGGCTTCAGACACGCCAGTATGGACGTTGACAAAGCCATGAAGTGTGAGTTGTGCAAAATGTTCATTGTTGTCCAAGAGGAGAACTTTGTACTGGCAATGCAAGTTCTGGTGCTTGAGGAGAGCCTATCCTTGCTGAAGGATAACGCCCAAATCCAGGAAGCATTCGAGACCACGCTCTTGAATAGGCAGGCTGGATCGGCTTGGAACCCCTGATCTCACAGGCAAGAAACCCACCGGTAAACCTCTCCTGTCTACGACCCACCCTCCAATCTCTGCATGTTCCGCTCCCTGTGTTTCTAAGGATGCAGATCAGTGGACCAAAGTCAAGTCTCAATGACTGCACAGACACCTAACCCTACCCACGCACCCGAGACTGCCCCTGTCAAGCAGATTCCAGGCTCTCAGCGAACTGCCCTCCCCTGAGATTGCTTTCCTGGTACTTGAGGGCAAGACATTGGATTACAAGTACCATATGTTTTGGCTGGTACAAATGATATTGCCCTCCGTCAGTCTGAAGTCTCAAAGGAACATTTTAAAATTCTTGTAAAAAACCTACGGGACAGATATATTAAGGTCACGGTCTCTGGCCCATTACCTTATTAGAGACATGGTGATGGAATACACAATCAACTGTTATTTCTGAATAGCTGAAGGATTGGTGTCATTCAATGCAGGTTGGTTTTATTGAAAATTGGGACATGTTTTGGGAACACCCTGCTTTCTTTAAACGGGATGGACTGCATCCAAATCGCAGAGGTGTTTTTATGCTCTAAAAATATAGAACACAAGATCTCAGCTTGACTACCTGGGATAAAAAAACCCTTCTTAAGGTTTTAACATTTTTTGTGTTCGATTCCCGGTCCTGCCAAAAGCCAAGTTTGGCCGGCTGACATGGAGCGGCATAATTGGCTCGCTGCTCCAGAGGACTTGGCAGGGTTAGTAGATCACTGCTGTGTTTTCTTTGATCTTTTTATAATCCCTGATATCGATACTAGATCTGAACTGTTAAAAAATAGTTTATCAACAAAAATACTACTGAATTGTTTATGGAGGCCTCAAACCCCCACTTCAGCAATTGAAAATGATCTTCTGGATCATTTTAATAAAACAATTAATAAAATTATTGATACTATTGCACCTGTTCGGACTAAATTAATTTCTGGTGAGCAAAAAGCTCCATGGAGAAATGCTATGTCAGTAAAAGCCAAGAGTGAGTGCTGAAAGACAGATGGCGACAATCAAACCTTCAAATGCACTATGGCGTATATAGAGACACTTCGTTTGTACTATTTAGAAATGAGAAATGGCAGAACATTATCTGAAATCATTAACAATAATGTCAGCGACAACGCACGCACCCTATTTGCGGCTGTAAATAGGCTGACAAACCCACTGGCTCCAATGCCTCCTAACTCCAATGCCTCCTAATTAATAAATGCAATGGATTTGCAATCATTTTTAGCGATAAGATACAAGACATTGGACAAGCTCTTCCATCTCTAACAATTATGTAGTGCTGCCTTCACATCAAAATTGAGATAATGTGATACACATAACTCAGTTTGACATAGTTGATTATGAAACTCTTCAGGAAACTGTATTAAATCGTACGCCTTCCTCCTGTTGCCTTGATATTCTACCTACAGACCTTTTTAAAAATGTTTTTAACTGCCTGGAGATTGAGCTACTTCAAATAGTCAATAACTCCCTCCAATCGGACATTTTCCCTGAGGCTTTGAAAACCACGGTAATTAAGCCTCTATTAAAAAAGAGATGTCTGTTCTAAATAATTACAGAAAATGTACCTTTTATAGGCAAAACTATTGAAAAAGTCATTAATCAGCAACTTTTTTAATGGCTGCCTTGACAAATTTCAATCCGGAATCCCTTTTCAAGGTCCTAAATGACATTTGATGAAATACAGACTCTGGTAGAATTTCAGTATTAGTGTTATTAGATCTTAGTGCTGCATTTGACAGTGTAGATCACAAAATTCTGCTTGAGAGATTAGAAAAAAGGGTTGGACTTCCATAAATTGGTTTAAGACCTAGCTAGCAGACAGAAAGTTTGTCTCCATTGGCATTTTTACTTCTGAGATAATTGTTTTCAGTGCTCATGATAAAAAATGAAACCAAGACCCAGTTAGAAATCTTGGTGTTAGCTTGGACTTGGATAAAATGTCAATAGCCATATCAATTCAATAACAAAATGAGCTTACTATCACCTAAAATATATCACAAGAATCAGACTTTATGCCTAAAAAGCTTTATCTGCAGCAAATTGGATTACTGTAATTATTAACAGGCCTATCAAAAAAAGCGATTTGCCAACTGCCACTTATCCAAAATGCCGCTGCTACAGTGTTAACATACACAAAAAAATTTGATCACATCATTCCAATTCTTAGGTCTTTGCACTGGCTCCCAATCAATCAGAGAATTAAGCTAAAAACATTGCTGCTTGTGTACACGTCACTAAATGGGCAAGGGCCTTCATATATCTCATATCTTTATATATCATATATGAAAATGTTCTATACAAATAAACTTAACTTGACTATGTAGGCTACATAAACTATGTATAGGCCACATAGGACTGAATAAAAACAGTGTAATATGTGAAACCGGTAAAACAAAAATGGTTTGACATAAAACTGGAGGCAGAGTTATAGGAGAGACGTTACTGTCTGGGATTATCAAAGAGCGATGTATTTTAACTTTCCTGTCCCAGTCCACTAGAACCTGAGGACAGAAAGCACCTGACCACGTTCTGGAGGTAAGCCATGCTTTAATCTTCTATTCAAGCAATACATTTAAATGTAATGTAAAGAGAGTCTAATGTTGCCTTCACGTCATATCGGAATAACTGAATTACCACCTTCCGATTGGGGAAAAACAGTTCACGTCAACCTCGGAAATTAAACGAGGCAAAAAACAAATGAAGCGCCCTCATGCCATGCCACTTGTATACCATGATGTCTGAACATGAACTCATCATTATTGATCGTTGTTTCTTCTGTGAGCCTTACCCACATTATTTGTGCAAATGCATTTCTGATGGATTTATGGTGAATTTTGTTCGGCTCACGTTTGATAAATGATACTTTGTAAGATCTGTGACTAATTTATCCTTTGCCAATTTCCATGTATGCTCTCTCGTTGTGCTAACCGAACTCATCCTGAAGAATCGCCTGTAGTTCACTTTCTTAATTCCTTTAATTAATTTCTCAATCAAATCACGCCATCAAGTCTCCTTTTACTAAGCTGAAAGAGACTAAGCACCTTAAGTCCTCATAACTTTTATCTTTTATACCAGGAATCAATCAGGTTGAATCTTTGAACCTTTGAATCACACAGTTACAGCAAGAAGAGTCAAAGCACCAAAGCACAAAATGTAGAAGTGTAAGGTTGGAGATGTAATGGAAACCAATAATTTTTGTTTGTTTGTTTTAGCTATTTTTTAATTAAATCATTGGTGCACATAATAGCTTCAGGTATATTAGCCAATAATATGAATATGTTTGATTTAGCTTCACTTACCTATAAAATCTCTTCTGGAATCAGTTCAGCTGCAATGTTTTTTCTGTGAAAAATAAAGCAAAGTGTGAAGAGGAAATGAAACTTGATGCTCCAAGCTGAGTGCCTTTAACAATGACCCAACAGTTGACTGTCAGGCAATTATATACACAGGTAAAAGAATATTTGAATAGCTTTGAATTAGAAGTGGTACAGGTTACAGGTTGTTCTGGTTTTGCAGTATTTCTGCTTTTGTTTGGGATTTTGGCTGGAACAGGACCAGATTCCTCCACTGGTATGACCTTTACAGTGAATGCAGAGGGTGAGGCTCTTAGAAAGTACCCTTTTCTCTGTACAGTATGTGGTCTGTCTTTTTGGCTATTGAACTGACTGTGTTACGATTACGCTCTGCCTGGTCTTCATGTTGGTTCGTCTTTTCTAACACAAATGTAATCTTCACAGACAAAACCCAAGGCTAAAACAAAAATAGACATTCAGAACTATTTATTGTTTAACCAATAAATCTAACAGGACACATATGGGCAACAAGAAACACCACGATGAGAGTTGTTTTGAATTAGAAGTGGTACAAAAACATTGTCATGTGTTGCAGGTTGTTCTAGTTTTGCAGTCTTGGAAGAGCAGGCGTGGCACCTCTTCTGTTTACGTGCTGTGGCTGCAGGACCAGATTCCTCCACTGGTATGACCTTTACAGTGAATGCAGAGGGTGGGGCTCTTAGAAAGTACGTTCGGGAGCCACGGTGGTGCAACAGGCGAAGATGAATCTTGAATAATCAGCGCATTAATCTGCAAACCTTGCTGTTGCGGTTCAGTTGGTTGCAGTTACACACTACACAGCCAAAAGGATGAGTTTGGCCGGGTCACGGGGAGCGGCATATTTGGCTCGCCGCTCCGAGGGAGGGGGGAGGAGTCAGCGGGGGGAGGCTCGCCGCATACGACAACAGCCCCGATCGCCTCGGAGTCACAGTCACATGGAGACGATGCGGCCTGGAGAAGAAGGCGTGTCGTTCTCCGGATCGTTAGATCCGTTCGTGCTGCCGGGGGACGTGATCATATGTGTGCGTGTATTCCAGACGACATGGGTAAGTGGAATAGATAGGGTACAATTGGCACCAAACACCAAATTGGGAGAAGAAGGAATAAAATTAATTAATAAAAAAATGAAAGTACCTTCTCTGTACAGTATGGGGGGCGGCTAAGCTTTCCCCAACTGCTCAATGAACCCCCTACTGCCATGAAGCTTCCCAATGTTCCTTCCTGGAAACCCCCCAAATTCTGGTTGCCTGGTCGTGGGTAGATCATCCAGCAAGACAAGGACTCCAAACATACACTGAGTGAGCGCTTTATTTATAGGTATTTTTTTCACTCATTGTTCTTCTGCTGCTGCACCCTATCCACTTAAGAGGTTTGACGTGTTGTGTGTTCAGAGATGCTCTTCTGCATACCACTGTTGTAATGTGTGGTTATTTGCGTTACTGTCAGCTTCCTGTCAGCTGAAAGATGAGGTCAGGGGATACACACTCACACACACACACACACACACACACAAACCCTGCCTCGTACACACTCACACACACCCTGCCTCATATACACACACACATACACACACCCTGCCTCATACACACTCTCACACACACAACCTGTCTTATACACACTCGCACACACACACACACCACACACACAACCTGCCTCATACACACACACTCACTCAAACCCTGCCTCATATACACACACACATACACACATCCTGCCTCATACACACTCACACACACCCTACCCCATACACACTTGCACACGCCACACACACAACCTGCCTCATACACACACACTCACTCAAACCCTGCCTCATTACATTACATTACATTATTGGCATTTGGCAGACGCTCTTATCCAGAGCGACGTACAACAAAGTGCATATCCATAACCAGGGATAAGTTCGCTGAAAGACCCTAGAGGGAAGTACAATTTCAACTGCTACCTGTACAACAAAGTTAAGGACGAGGGCCAATTTTTTTTTAATTTTATTTTTTTTTAAACAAGAAACAAACAAACAGAGCAAAAGTGACCAAAGTTAACTATCAAAACACTGCTTACCTAGCCAACTAAAAATACCGATACACAAAGCAAGTCACAGAGACAACAATTAAGGTTCACAGGGAGGTAGGGAGGGATGGGGAGAGGTGCTGCTTGAAGAGGTGTGTCTTCAGCTTGCGCTTGAAGGTGGGGAGAGATTCTATAGTTCTGACCTCAACGGGGAGTTCGTTCCACCACCGTGGAGCCAGAACAGACAGTAGTCATGAGTGTGAGGTGGAGGTTCTGAGAGGGGGAGGTGCCAAGCGGCCTGTGGAGGCTGAACGAAGAGGTCTGGCAGGGGTGTAGGGTCTGATGATTTTTTGCAGATAAGCTGGGGAAGACCCCTTAACTGCTTGGAAGGCTAGCACCAATGTTTTGAATTTGATGCGAGCCATGACAGGCAGCCAGTGGAGGGTAGTAAGCAGGGGGGTGACGTGCGAGTATTTGGGAAGGTTGAAGACCAGACGAGCTGTTGCATTCTGGATAAGTTTGAGGGGTCTGATGGCGGATGCTGGGAGGCCAGCCATACTCACACACTCACACACACCCAAACACACACACTGCCTCATCCACACTCTCACACACACCCTGCCCCATACACACTCTCTCACACACACACACACACACACACACTCAAACCCTGCCTCAAATTCACACACACCAAAACACACATAGCCTGCCTCATACGCACTCTCACATGCACCCTGCCTCACACACACTCACAGACAATCTGCCTCACACACACAAAACCTCATATACACACACACCCAAACACACACACAACCTGCCTCATACACACACACACACACACACCACACACACACCCAAACACACACACACACACACACACACACACACACACACACAACCTGCCTCATACATACACACCCAAACAAACACACACAACCACACACACCCTGCCTCATACACACACACACACACACACACACACACCCTGCCTCATACACACACACACACACACACCCTGTATCATACACACACACACAGACACACACACACCCTGTATCATACACACACACACACACACACACAAAGCCTGTCTCATACACACCCACACATGCATTAACGCTGTCCCATTTATATCCAGTTGTAGTTGATATTTCGGTCGGTGCTGATTTACGTTGTCCTCTTCCCCTCCTTCTCAGACGTCTTGCTGAATCCCTGCCCCTGCCCGTGGTAATAAACTGCATTTCCCAGCATCCCCCACTACATCTGCATGGCCACCACCCTTCAGTCTCGTGCACCTGTACTGCCTGTCGGCCTATTAGGAGTTAGGGAGCAGGAAGTGGCTGGGGGTAGAGGGCTCACCAGAAGAAGAGGAGGGTGGGTGGTAGGAGAAGCTTTTGATTAATTGGACGGTCACAGTCTTAGCATCCAAGGTGTTTAGACACTCCAGTAATTCTGTTTTACGATGGGGCCCTTGAACAACACTCAATAAACTGCCCGCCCCCCCCCCCCCCCCCCCCCCCCCACACACACACCTCCCCCCACCATTCTTGCTCACATCCTTTATCGCGCAAACACGATAACCCCGCCTGTACGCTTAACCTTTCACTGTTGGGCCCCTGAGCAAGGCCCTGAACCCCGTATTGCTCCAGGGGGGAATGGCTTCATTGACTGGAAGTTGCTCTGGATAAAAGTGTCAGCTTAATGAGTGTAATCTGACGTCATGGAGCTTGTTCCACCAGTCAGTTGTTTCCTGAGTTAATTTATTTTTATTTTTACAATCACTTCGACCCTAATTTCCAAAACCTTAGACACAACACTCAAAATGGTAAGCACTTGTAACACTGCCTGTTTGCCTGTTCAAAACATGCATTGTGCGTTCAAATCTTTGAAGAAATCGTGCACTTCCAAACCCGTTCAAATTCCTAATTTTTCTTGAAATACTATCGGAACATTTGTTTAGATCGCCCCCACAAAAGATACCTAAAGATTCACTGTTTCGTTGTTTTTACAAAACTTTACTATAGCATTCTTCTAGATCTCTCTGCTGCCTTCGACACTGTGGATCACTCCATCCTCCTGTCTGCCCTGTCAGCAACGGGCATCTGTGGCACAGCCCTGGACTGGATTGCGTCCTACCTCTCTGGTCGCTCCTTCCAGGTTGCCTGGGCTGGTTCAGTATCAACACCTCGGCCCCTCGCCACAGGAGTTCCCCAGGGCTCAGTCCTAGGCCCGCTTCTTTTTTCTCTTTACACTCGCTCCCTTGGCCCTGTGATCACTGCACATGGGCTATCCTACCACTGCTACATGGACGATACCCAACTCTTCGTCTCGTTCCCGCCGTCTGATATGCAGGTTTCAGCCTGTATCTCTGCTTGCCTGAGGGACATCCAGAGCTGGATGGACAACCACCATCTAAAGCTCAACCCAGGCAAGACTGAAATGATATTCATCCCTGCTAAAACCTCTCCCCATCTGGATCTCTCCATTTCCCTCGGGGATACCACACTCACGCCGTCACCCAGTGCAAGGAACCTCGGCGTGGTGATGGACAGCAGACTGTCCCTCTCCGAGAACATTGTGGCGGTGACCCGGTCATGCAGGTTCTTCCTATACAACATACGGAGAATCCGCCCCTTTCTCACCCCCTACACGACCCAGCTCCTGGTCCAAGCGATGGTTCTGTCCTGCCTGGACTACTGCAATTCCCTCTTGGCTGGCCTCCCAGCGTCCGCCATCAGACCCCTCCAACTCATCCAGAATGCAGCAGCTCGTCTGGTCTTCAACCTTCCCAAATACTTACACGTCACCCCCCTGCTTACTTCCCTCCACTGGCTGCCTGTCATGGCTCGCATCAAATTCAAAACATTGGTGCTAGCCTTCCAAGCAGTTAAAGGGTCTTCCCCAGCTTATCTACAAAAAATCATCAGACCCTACACCCCTGCCAGACCTCTTCGTTCAGCCTCCACAGGCCGCTTGGCACCTCCCCCTCTCCGAACCTCCACATCACGCTCACGACTACTGTCTGTTCTGGCTCCACGGTGGTGGAACGAACTCCCCGTTGAGGTCAGAACTGTAGAATCTCTCCCCACCTTCAAGCGTTAACTTTGGTCACTTTTGCTCTGTTTGTTTGTTTCTTTGTTCTCAAAAAAAAATAATAAAAAAATAAAAAGGGCCCTCGTCCTTATCTTTGTTGTACAGGTAGCAGTTGAAATTTTACTTCCCTCTAGGGTCTTTCAGCGAACCTATCCCTGGGTATGGGTATGCACTTTGTTGTACGTCGCTCTGGATAAGAGCGTCTGCCAAATGCCAATAATGTAATGTAAATGAAAACATACTTGATATATGTTTCAATATGGTCCTTTTGTGGCTCTAAATAAAGGAAATAGTGGAAACAGAAGAAGAGAGTGGGATCATGAAAGGAAATCTGAATACTGTAAAAAATATATATAATTCTAACATACTGAGGGTTTCTTTCACAGTTTTTTTAATTCTACAGTTTTGAAAAATTACCTCAAGGTTCTGAAATTAGTGTCAAAGTGATTGTAAAAAACAAAGTTTGTCTCCTGTCCTTTGGAATGCCCTTTGTCTGTTGGTCTGCACTGGTCTTTGGTCACAGTCACACACACACACACACACACACACACACACACACACACACACACACACACACACACACACACACACACACACACACACACACACACACACACACACACACACACACACACACACACACCAATCCTGCCTCATACACACACACACACAGTATCCACATACAGGTCTTTGGTCACAGTCACACACACACACACACACACACACACACACACACTACAGGAATAGCACAGTCACTGCATTATTCACACACGCCAGTCTGCACTGCATGTGACACCAGGTGAACTGCTGGTCAGTGTGCGTGCGTGTGTGTGTGTGTGTGTGTGTGTGTGTGTTTGTATTGCACTAGTAGTGAGGACCCACATGAGTACTGGAACCTTTCAAGTGAGGACCTTTTGGGGAAGTGAGATCACATTGGCTGGTCCTCACTTTTTTCTTCTTTTAATGGCATCTTGAGCCATATATAGAGCTGTATGCAGATTTTCTAAGAGGTCCTCATTTATGGGGTAAACCTAGCAAAATAATTGTTTGTGTGTTTGTATTTTTGCTCTCTGCCCCCCTCTGAAGGATACACACATGTACTGCAGTGGAATTATGCCATTGGATGTCAGGAACCTTACTGATTTTCCTGATTGGACGATGGTATCCGGATTTGGTTCTTTATTCATTTGTTACAATTTCGGAGGGAAAGTTGCTGTTGCTGGGTGGATGCTGTAATGATATCAGCAAATAGGATTGCTGTTCGATTAGTATTTCTGTTTCATCATTGTGCTTGTGTCAATTAGTAAGGTCTGACCAACAGAGAGCATGCGGAGACACAACGGTGATACACATGGCAACTGACTAGCAGAGACGTTGTACCTCCCGTGAACTTGTAATAGGATATCCTCAATTCTTCAGTAAAGAACATTCTCTTTCATCAAGTCGTCATTATTGAACCCGCATACAAAATAATACAGATGCAATGGATTAATTGGCTATCATTTTGGAGGGAATGCAGGGATTATTTGATTGGCTGCCATTTTGGAGGGAAAGTTGCTTTGTGAGTGGGGAAGGGAGGGGTATTGTTTAGATGAGTTTGGCCAGCTTTTCAACAGAAATAAGCTGCCTACACATTACATTTAGTTGCTGCCGCATGATTTGCTGATTAAATATTTGCATTAACAAGCTGGTGCTGGTCTACCTGTTAAAGTGATAGACAGCAGAATGAATGGTACTTGGTTGGCTGCTGCTTCTGTGGTTATGGCATCTGCTGCTCTGGCTGCCCCATGCAGGGTCTGAACATCCTGTTGAAACAACAGAGAGCTCACTTCTCACCAGCAAGAATGCTGCACTACCAACATGTTTTGCTATCACTACTAAATGTTAGTCAAACGATGCACTGTATTAAATCCGGCTACTCTTCTCCCCACAGCAGATGACGGAGAACCACATGATTGTTTAGGAGTAATTGACCAAGTCCTGTCTCCCAGACCAGACCTTTCCTCCACCCAACTCCCTAATGCCAAGCTGGAAATAAGCAATAGTATACAGAGTTTCAGTGATCACTTGTCTGGAGAGCAATTTGTCACGTTTCAGGTCTGTCTTGCCATGTTTTATGTTTATTCATGTTGTCTTAGTCAAGTAGTGTCTTATCATGTATTATGTTAGTCTAGGTTCGTTATGTTGTTTAGTTATCTCTTGTTACGATATATTGTCTTGTCATGTCTAGTTATGTTTCGTTATGATTTATTTTTACCTTGTTATGTTGAGTGGTTATCGTCTTAGTTCGTTTCGTGTTATGTTTTGATATATGTTTATTGTTAAGCGAAGTGGTCACGGTTTAAACATACACTTTTACATGTCTTTCCGCAAACCTTGCGTTCCGCTTTTCTCTCTCTCTCTTTCTGTCATTCACACCCTAATTGTTTCTAGTTTTTCTATTTACTAAAAATACTAACGCTAGATCAGGATTGGGTAATACTAACAGACTAATCATGTGTTCATGTTACCTTACATTTCTCGTGCATGTCATTTACTAATTTACTAATGCTAGGGCAGGATAGGTTTATTACTAACTATTACTAATTACCTTGTTAAACTTGTCATCCATCGCACCTGTTTTCCATTCCCTTGCTGCTCTAACTAATTGTCTACACCTGTCTACACCTGCATTTATAGCCCAGTCGCACTTCGGTTCTTCGCGAAATTGTCTGCCTCTTGTCCGTCAAAGCAACTCTTGAGCATTATACCATTGATTACTCGTTAAGATCCAAGCCTGTGTCGTGAGCCACGGACCCCTTGCCGAGCTCAGACCTCACGTTCCCACGAGCAGTACCCCACGAGGAGGTGTCTCGGGGACAAACTCAAGTACTCCGAACGTCCTGGAGCCCTGGTAAGTTCTACTGAACTTCCAGCCCAGTCTCGAAGTGAAGGGTGTGATGCAAATCTGGTATTCGATGTCCTGTATTCAATGTATTCCTCTAAAGACTCTTTATCACTTATGATTATAGTAAGATATATTTTATTATAATCAATCAAAAGAATAGAGTTATACAGATTACAGTGTACATATCATCTTTTGCAGTTTGCTGATCACATGCAAGTTACATATACCCCTTTAGCTCTTTCTAAGTTACCTTTCCACCTATGATGTTTAAAAATCAAGGTACACCCCTCAAATATCCATCCTCTTTGGCCTTAGCCTTATCCTATAGCTCCCCCTTCTGGACATTTAAAAGAAACTATTCCTAGAATATTATATTTATCTAACTATGATAACTTCTCTACATTTTTCTACCTTATATAGTAACTTAATGAGAAATAGAATATATTAAAATAAAAGGAAACTTATAATGTGTTACTTTTCCTACTTCTACAAGTAATGTAGATTATAATTACCACTCCAGCTTGGTTATAGTTGTTCTGCGTGGCTCTTTCTTCAGCTGAGTCCGCACCGCGTACGTCACTCCTCTCTCCATATCCATATCCTGGAGTGGCGCGCAGAGGGAGCGCGCCACTCCAGCTTGACTACAGCTGTCTTGTGTTGCTCTCTCTTCAACAGCTCGTAGATATCTTGTGAGGCAAAATTCTAAGATCCTACCCTAAGGTCTAAAAGCTTATTCCTTATATATCTTTTTTGCATACAAAAGTGTACCTTGTTGATAAGAAATGTCCCCAATATTTCAAGCGGGAAGACATTTATCTCTTATGTAACTTGTTTTTTAATGATCATATTCATTATTTCTGTTTTTCCAATTGTCATTTTCTCATACCTCAAAAGAAATTTCCCCAATATTTTATCTCATGTGCCCATCCGGTTTGGGAATTTCCACCATCTTAATATACGAGTGGAAAAACACTAGCTCTTATGTAATTTTTAATGAACCTATTCATCACTGGTATTTGTCTCCCTGTCATAATCTCTCCTTGGACTCTCTCCAAACTTTGACTTCATACAAGCCAGAAGTTAGTGCCCTTCACCATCTCAACACACTCTTCAGGTGCCCCTGTCCGCGGCGCCTTAAGGGATCTACAAAGGACATCCAGCCAATAGCTGAGTGTAAATCATCCCCCAACTTCTTCTATAGTCAGTCCTTTGAATCTATCCGATTAATTATTTGTGCTATAATCAGGAAGGCCCTTAAAGCCTCTTAATATTCTTTCGGTATTGACATCCTTTCCATTTTCCTTATTTTTTTTCTTTAGCCAGGCATTGTGCCCCTCCCCTGTAGGGTTGGGGTATTCTCAGTCAGAACTTTAACCTTGCTCCTTAAAACCCTTAAATCTAAGTCCCCCGACTTCAGACTCCTCTACTGACAAGTATGGCTGCTCATTATCTGTGAACCACATATTTTTCTTCTTACTACCACCTCGATGGCGTGTGCGAGGGGTTAACAATGCATTCCTTTCTAACCCATCCCCCGTCAATCTCTCATCAGGGGGGCCTAGGGCCGAGTCCTCGACACCCCCTTCAACCCCTCGCACTAAGCCAATCTTAGCCCGTAAGTGCCTCTCAATTAACTCACATAGCTTTATCATCCAGGTATCAAACGGTAGGGAGTACCAAGTACTAACTGGGCTCCCATCTGTCATCGTCCTCATTGTTTTTTATCATCAACCAAGCCCATGAGCAAACCTACCAATGGGAGAGTGTTCTGCCCTATCTCCTGCACATATGCCTATATGACGTAAGCTGAGGAGAGCACTCACCCCTCCCTTACATTTTTTCTGGTTATCTGTCACAAGAACAATTTATTCTTTTAAAAAGTCCTCTGACTATACGCATGAGAATACATATCTGGATATATAAATCCTAGGTTATATTATACTTTTCTTCCATAATCCTTCTATCATATAAATGATAACATGTTCAAAGAGAAAAATAATTTGTCTACTTTGCTCATCTTGATACATAGAATAACATAAGATAATCATACTGATTCATAAGATTATCATAGAATAACTAGGAATAACTACGGAAAATATTCTATATAATTTCCCTCTTTTGCGGCTTCTAAGCCACACACATAGCAAGCTTATCCAACAGTAATGTGCCTGTTTCGTGCCTCACTCCATCGTTAGCCACCTCATTTTAGACAGTTGCACATCCGCAGTGTGCTAATATAAAAACAAAAAATAAAATAGCAAAACACTGATGCAACCAATAGTCCCAAAAGCCACTCCTTTACAGGAGCCTTGTATCCAAAGTCCTGTCCATTCCTGAGCGTTGTCTTCAGGTTGAAGCAGACGCATTCCAGGCATCCCCGCATGCCTCCTCGCAGCGTGAAATGGGCAACGTCTCTCAGATCCTCAAAGCAGATGATTTTTCCTCCTTCAGGGATACAGCGTGTAATCTGGAAACTGTTCCTTCCATCGAGGAAGGCTTGTTGTTCCAGGAAAGCCTTTCTGTACACATCACCACCTCCTGTCCTTGGTTGGTACTTCTCCTTCAGGGGTATACCCCAAACTGTCTTTAAAGATAAAATAATATACAGATAATACAAACCCCTTCCCCACATAGTTCTCCCCATTCGAGTGTTTTTACAGCTGTCGAGAGGGTACTTTGTTTCTCTTGATTATATATTTAGTTTGTTGTTCCCTTCAAGGTCTTCTTAGATATAAGGAAATATATTCCTGTGTATTGTCACAATATCTTGTTTTTTCTTATTATAAGGATGGAACTTAACCATGCTGATACATGTTATGGGTGTGAATAATCCTTCTGACAATGGGTAATTTGGAATGTCTGAATATACAGTCATTGTATTCTCTAAAATTTCAAATTTTTCTCTGTGATTTTCTAGGTTGATAATATTGATGCATTCATTCTTGTTCAAGACAAAGCATGGGGTGCAGAGACTACCGTATAGGCCCCTGGCCCCCCCGCCTAGACCTCACGGTTTTCTCACAGTTTAGACAGAAATCTAGTGGGGGGTATTCGAGGTTGCAGGTGTTAAATAACCTCTTCTTATCTCCAAAGGCAAACAAAGTATTCACTATATGATTACGATACCCTCCTAATTCTATGGGATTACTGGGTGTATCTGTTTTGTTTGCGAACCCCTCTTTTAGGGCTGTCACTGGGAATTGTGATTCACTGGCTTCCACTTGTTCTTTTTCCACAATCCATTTCCCGGTTTTATTCTGCAAGAGATCAAATACAATTTTTCTTTATTTTATATTATTTTTCCATCCTACCTCTACCAGAATATATTATAAGTTTTTCCATGCGCTTTTGATTATCTATATTCCCTAGGAACTTAATTCTTTTATTTTTTACACTGTTTCAATTAGGCCCGGTGGACAATTTAGGGGATTATTATTATTATTACTTTTCTTATGGACACACACTACGAGATTTCTCTTTTCATTGTGAGAATGGTTATTTATTAACCAGCAGGATTTTTCCAATCAATCTTAAACGTCTAACGGATAAAGTTACATCTCTGTTGGATGCGTGGATTTATGTATACGGTTTGCTGGTTTGGTGAAGGAGGCCATGCAACTATTCTTACACGAGACACCTCTCTTTGGAGTTTAGTCTTGAATTTGTAACTTTAGTGTGAGGACTCCTGTGAATCCCCTCCTTTGTTTGGAGGCCCTAGGCCTCAGGTGTCAGTTTTGATTTCTAAGTACAGAAGATATATAAATCATTCTCTGGGCTCCTGCCCCTACATTTTTGATTCACAAGTATCTGCATTTCCATGGACATACAACTGAGGACTGTTATTATTTGTGACCCATCGAACATAAGCAACGATTAATACTAGCCACTTAGTAAATTTGTAATTCCATATTTGTATTCATAAGGTGCCTGTTATTGACAAAAATCAAATCTCATATTCAGTATTCAAATTATATTTGTTATCTTTGTCTGAAATCTTGTCCTGAAATCCGCATTCCAAATAAAACCATGTTTTGATTTTAGAATTCAATTAACAATTTTTACTCCTAATGAGTTTAATTACTGTTACTATGTTACCAAGATTCAAATCAAGAGCTCGGAGGAGGGAACTCACCATGGATAGAGCTAACGGTATTGCTTCACCGTTATCCCGCACTCCCAGATTTCCTTCCCCTGATACATTCCCGGTTTGGCTCATGGTTTCATAGGAACTGTTCCAAGTTGCCATTATTCCAATATGCTTGCTTCAGTTGTTTTTCTGCTGTGACCTGTGTCTCTGACTGTTCCAGGCTTTATACCTTATGTGTTTCTGTTTTGGGTAGCCATTTTGGTTTTTGAGATCAGTATCCTTCACCCCTCTATCTTTTCCTTATGTCTATCTTAGGCCTCCCTTAACAGTTCGTGATTTCTTGCCGGGGTCGTCGGGTCAAGATTTCAGCAAAAGTACGATGATGCTCATGCTCTTGTTTTTGAGACTCAAGCTTGTGATATGCATACTGTTGTCTATGACGCCTGCACCTTAAGCATACAAAAATGACATATATTATTCCTATGATTAATATTCCAACCCCTATAACCCATACCCAGGGCCCAAACAGGGATTTAATAGTGTCCCATCCCCAGGACATGATAGTAGAGGTGGTTTCTTTAAACGTATCTACTCCATTATTCACTCCTTGTTTAACTGCTGTCCAGATTGCTCTGATCACACTAGAGAACCCTCCTCTCCCTATAAAAATACGTTTACTTGTATTGCTATAAAGAGTTAAGTTTCTCATCCACTTATATCCTTCCTATACATGTCCTGCATTAATCATCTCCTTCCAAGCTTTCCATACCAGACGCAAGTCGTCTCGAAGGTCACAAGCTGGTTGTTGCCATATCAACTCTTTTCCTCTCCTACAAGTGTTATCTGGGGTTATGAACCCCATATTTTTAAGTAGGGCCCCAGAAGTCTGATTTACTATATACACCCTTTTCCCAAATTTATCATTAAAATATATTAGTTGAGGCTTAACTCCATGTTCTTGCTTCCCTGTGTAATTAGTTCTGAGCGGTGGCATAAAGTAGTCAGGGACATAATTTTTGAAATAGTCCTGGTTTTGTGCATTATTCCCTATATCTCCAGCATAGGCCTCCCACCAACCACTCATTAACGTATAATGAATCCATTCTTCCTTGTAATTTGTTTTAGGATTTTTTCCTTTCATAACTTTATTCCAGTACCAACTTATCCAATTTCTAAGTTGTTCTTCTACGGGCCTATATCTGAAGGTTACGTATTCATCATCTTCCCATGTGCATGCCATTGTCATTACACCCTTTTTAACGTAGAGATTGATTTTTCCTTTATATCTTTTTCGTCTTCTGTATTTACAGATATTGCATACTGCCTCATTTCTTCTATCATCTCCTTTTCTTTCTGAAGTATCTCCTCTACTAATTCTCGAGAAGGTATTACTGTCTTAATCAATAACGATGGCATTGCTTGGATTGTATCGGCTGCCCAAATACCCTTTCGAAATTTACCTTGACTCCAATAGGCTAATGTACACAGTAAAGTTCTATACTGATATACATATGTATTTGTCCACCCTAGTTCCTTTTGCATCATTATTGATTTATCTATTTTGGGATATTGTTGCGGGTCCCCTATATATAGACTAGTGAGTAGTGGTGTTGTGGGTCCCCATATTATTCCTCGTTGTTCTAATTGTGACCATCGAAGTCCAGTGTAACTCGGTAACCCTTTCCTTATAATCAAGGGGTATTTAAGCTCACATCTCCTTGCCTATTGAGTATTTTTTGTCGGGACCTCCCGCTTTACTTTACGCCCCAATGAGCTTGGACAATATCGAGTTTGCCTGCCTCTTGAACATTTCTGTTTCCCGTCTGTGGTGATACAGCTGACATCACATTCTATCATACTGGATTTCCGACCTCCGCGAGTTAAATAGTGACAGCATGTTTCGTTTTTCATTTCCTGACCGCAATTTTCAGTACTATTTTCACTTCCTGGTGAAGTCATATTGTATTCACACCAGATCACATTTATTTCCTTAGTAATGCATGTGTATTGGTAAGGGACTCTATATTTCATTACATAATTTCCTAATCCTATTACTGCTACAAAAAATATTAACCCTAGTATTGCTAACCCTTTCCTTTCCCGATCTTGTCCCTTCTTCAAAGACTCACTGTGCAGGATTTATTGATTTTTCTTTTGGTTTCGGATTTTCATGTACTCTGTCAGCATTTCCTGATCGGAAACACCCGCTGAAACACGACATTCTCGGCCTCCTTGTGCGTCGTTGCTGAGAAGCATCACTAGGTCCTCCATTGTTCGGGTTATTTCTCAGTGGTATTGGAGTAGCAAAATCGTGGACATCCTTGTACTCTGGCTCGGGGTCTGGAACTACAGGTTCAGCTGCTTTTCCGTCAGCGTCTGTAGACAGGGGTTCCACTGAGTGCCTAGCTGAAACAGAGTATACACCTTCGCCAACCACAACTCTGGTGGTGACTATTATGGTTAGTGTGTAAAGAGGCCCTGTGGCCTCATCTTTATCATCAGAATGGTTGTGGCGAGGGTGTATCCGCCCTGTGGCTCTCCTCCGAGATTCCTCAACCACAATTGTTTCTCTCACTTGCCCTTTATCATCAATTAGGCCTTCTGCGCACACAATTAATTGTCTCCTCACCCCTTTTAATATCCCTTCTACCGGGAAAGCGTGTAACCTGAAGTATGCCACTTGCCCTACTTTTTGTGCTCTAGCTTTGAACTTTCTCATTAATAGATCTGTATCACTGCTGTACCATGCTCTGGTTTTATGATCCCCAAAAGGTATGTCTAGTACTTCAGCATCTTCTGGTGGGTACAGACAATTTTTTACTTCCTCTTTATAATCTGTTAATCTCCATACTACTCTTCCTTCTCTATTTATGGCTTTTCGCCTAAACCTCATAGGTCTGGTATCTGTTTCTCCCCTTCGGTTAACCATCAGCAGCCAGGTGGGCCCATAGTTGTATGTCTGTTCAATAACATTTCTTAGTTGGTCGTCTCGTTGTCTACCCATAATGGGCTGGGCATATGTTGACTTTTCCTGACCTTTGGAGGTCTCGTTTTTGTCATAGGGGATTAATGCATGAGTGAGGCCCGCTGCTACAGCTGATCCCTTGAAAGTGAGTTCTCTGCACTCATTACATGTCACAAGTTCCCCTTCTGCTGTTTCAAGGCAGTAACATTTTTTCCTAGGCTGCCCCCCCTTCTCAGGCCCCTCTATCTCTCTGGCCATGAGGAAAGTGGTATTTGTCGCAATGCTAATTCTGCATTGTCCACAGACCACTAATCTGTGCATCATTACTACTGGAGAATGCCCTGTCTGGGTTGTCATTCCCCATCGGGCGTCCCCTGGTAACCCCTCTATTTTTGGGGGTACTCTTGCCCCACCAGGTCCCTGATATCCTGGCCTTAATTCATTACATGAACACATGATGCAACAGCCTGGTCCTTTAATCTCTTCCAGCACTGGACAAGGTTTTATTAATTTCTGGCCCCCATGTTGTGCCAGGTCATGACCTTTTCTAGCTGTTAAAACTCTAAATGTCCCATCTGTCTGTCTGACCACCTTGACCCAGACTTTAGGGAACAAGCTTTTAGGCAGTAAATATTTATGTGATCCTATCTCCATTATATTTTCTTACACTGTGCTACTGAGGTTATTCCTCCCTTTTCCAATTCTACCGTGTTTTTATCTAACACTTTTTCTACCCTATCTATTGGTCGAAACCTCACCTTTACAGGGACACCTGGTTGTGGGCCTTGATTTCTAGTTCTGACTTGATCTCCTACCTGTAAGGGGCACAGAGGAGCGGTACTTACAACTGGTCTCCCTGTTTCTCTGGTTTCATATTCCCTTTGGAACATTTTATAAAAGGCCGTGCCCCCCCCCCGTAGTGTCATAGTCATTTATCTGCTCATGTAATTTTATGAGGTTCTGATCCCAATCCTTGCTATTACAAGTTTTAGCTATCAATCTCTTCACTGTTTGTATCTTCCTCTCTACTATCCCATTTGCTTGGGGATGATAGGGTGGGGAAAATATTCTTTCTATATTGTTTTTGATACACCATTTATTGATAATGGTATTCTTGAAATGTGCTCCATTGTCTGATCTAATTTCTTTGGGTTTTCCGATTGCTATTACTGTGCTTTCTAGCTTGGCTAGAATCTGTCTCCCCGTACCTTGCCGCAGAGGATGGACCAGGGTGTACCCAGTGCACAAATCAACTATTATCAGTAAGTATCGGTGCCCCCCTGTGGATTGTACTACAGGACCGGCCGAATCCATGTAAATACTTCCCCAGGGTACTCCCGACCTTATAGTTAATCCAGCACTCCACAGGCCGTGTGGTGTATTAATCATCTGGCATTGTGAGCAGTTCTCAACTACTCCCTTCACTACCTCTTTCAGCTTGGGTATATGTAACCTATTCTGTTTCAACTGGTTCTTAATTACATAATAAGAGAAATGCCCATTCTCTTCATGTATTTTCCGAACCTATGCCTCTCCCTTTGTCGGAGGCGCGACTAGTTTAGTCCCTACTATGGGCTATTCTTTATTAGGAAATATACTTCTATATGTGGGTCTGGCGTATCACTGACAGCCATTTTCCCACCTAGTTATAAATTTATATTTAAAATATTACTTTATTAGAATTTACTGTCCTATACAGTCTTCTAATATTGTAACTTATTCTAAATTACCTCGATTCCTTTCTAGTTCGAGTATTACGGTTTCACTACTTAGGTGCCTAGCACCTTTCTCGTCAGTGCCAGTAATCGACTCGAGCCCCACGAGTAGGAATCTACTCGGGCTGTGCCTCAATAGGCCGTGAGCAGTTCTCAACTACTCGTGCCCCACGTTGGGCGCCAAAATTGTCGTGAGCCACGGACCCCTTGCCGAGCTCAGACCTCACGTTCCCACGAGCAGTACCCCACGAGGAGGTGTCTCGAAGTGAAGGGTGTGATGCAAATCTGGTATTCGATGTCCTGTATTCAATGTATTCCTCTAAAGAATCTTTATCACTTATGATTATAGTAAGATATATTTTATTATAATCAATCAAAAGAATAGAGTTATACAGATTACAGTGTACGTATCATCTTTTGCAGTTTGCTGATCACATGCAAGTTACATATACCCCTTTAGCTCTTTCTAAGTTACCTTTCCACCTATGATGTTTAAAAATCAAGGTACACCCCTCAAATATCCATCCTCTTTGGCCTTAGCCTTATCCTATAGCTCCCCCTTCTGGACATTTAAAAGAAACTATTCCTAGAATATTATATTTATCTAACTATGATAACTTCTCTACATTTTTCTACCTTATATAGTACCTTAATGAGAAATAGAATATATTAAAATAAAAGGAAACTTATAATGTGTTACTTTTCCTACTTCTACAAGTAATTTAGATTATAATTACCACTCCAGCTTGGTTATAGTTGTTCTGCGTGGCTCTTTCTTCAGCTGAGTCCGCACCGCGTACGTCACTCCTCTCTCCATATCCATATCCTGGAGTGGCGCGCAGAGGGAGCGCGCCACTCCAGCTTGACTACAGCTGTCTTGTGTTGCTCTCTCTTCAACAGCTCGTAGATATCTTGTGAGGTAAAATTCTAAGATCCTACCCTAAGGTCTAAAAGCTTATTCCTTATATATCTTTTTTGCATACAAAAGTGTACCTTGTTGATAAGAAATGTCCCCAATATTTCAAGCGGGAAGACATTTATCTCTTATGTAACTTGTTTTTTAATGATCATATTCATTATTTCTGTTTTTCCAATTGTCATTTTCTCATACCTCAAAAGAAATTTCCCCAATATTTTATCTCATGTGCCCCTCCGGTTTGGGAATTTCCACCATCTTAATATATGAGTGGAAAAACACTAGCTCTTATGTAATTTTTAATGAACCTATTCATCACTGGTATTTGTCTCCCTGTCATAATCTCTCCTTGGACTCTCTCCAAACTTTGACTTCATACAAGCCAGAAGTTAGTGCCCTCCACCATCTCAACACACTCTTCAGGTGCCCCTCTCCGCGGCGCCTTAAGGGATCTACAAAGGACATCCAGCCAATCGCTGAGTGTAAATCATCCCCCAACTTCTTCTATAGTCAGTCCTTTGAATCTATCCGATAAATTATTTGTGCTATAATCAGGAAGGCCCTTAAAGCCTCTTAATATTCTTTCGGTATTGACATCCTTTCCATTTTCCTTTTTTTTTTTCTTTAGCCAGGCATTGTGCCCCTCCCCTGTAGGGTTGGGGTATTCTGAGTCAGAACTTTAACCTTGCTCCTTAAAACCCTTAAATCTAAGTCCCCCGACTTCAGACTCCTCTACTGAGTATGGCTGCTCATTATCTGTGAACCACATATTTTTCTTCTTACGGGCGTTCTTACTACCACCTCGATGGCGTGTGCGAGGGGTTAACAATGCATTCCTTTCTAACCCATCCCCCGTCAATCTCTCATCAGGGGGGCCTAGGGCCGGGTCCTCGACACCTGTTTACCGACCACTGTTTATTGATTTCTGTTTTGTTGACCATCGCTTGTTTTTGACCACGTCCTCGCCTACCGTTTGGTACCTTTGTCTCGCTATTTGTTTTATGGTTTCGACTTCCGCATCGCCCTCGACTACGCCTCTGCCTGCCGTCCGCCTGTTCATCTGCCCCGCTAACGGCTCTCCTGCTACCGGACCTCCCTGCACGTCTACCGACTACGAGCTTGCTTCTTCCCTCGGCACCGTGATTTTTGTTTCTTTACTATTTGTTCGGCTGGATCTACGTGTATGGACTTTGCTTGTTTTGACTACGCTCCTGGGATTCGTCCCGAATAAAGCCCTGAGGGGTCTTTATATAACTATTGTTTCTGAGTCGTGCATTTTGGGTCCAACCCCCACGCACCCGTCTCAGAACAATTTCGCCACAATGGACCCTGCTGACTCTACTGCCATGTTCTACGCCCTCCAGGAACAAGGAGCCGTCGTCCGGCAGCATTCACAAGGAATCTCCGAACTTCACCTGGAGATTTGTGAACTGTGTGCGGAGATGAAGAGGCTTGCCGTCGCGGTCCTGCCACAACCACGGGAGGAGCCTTCCCACCCACCCACATCCCCAGCGCTCAACCCCATGGGAACCTGCCACTTCCGAGAGCCCCAACAACCCCCTCCAGAGAGGTTTGGTGGAGAACCTGAGAGGTGCAAGGCTTTCCTACTACAATGCGACTTCGTGTTTAAGCAACAGCCCCAGACCTACAACAGCGACGACTGTCGGATTGGCTATGTGATGGGGCTACTCAAGGGGAGGGCGTTGGACTGGGCTATGGCGGTGTGGTCCGGGGATTCATTCCCTCCTCTTTACCCAGTCTTCGCCGATGAGATTCGGAAGGTCTTCCAACACGCATCCAGCGACCAGGAGCCATCCCAGAGACTGATTGCTCTGCGCCAAGGACGGAGGACCGCGGCAGACCACTCCATTGACTTCTGCACCCTCGCGGCGGCTACTAGCTGGAACGATGCGGCGTTGGCGAATCTCTTCCTGGCCAGCCTGAGTGAGATGCTCCAGGAGGAGTTGGCGCGACTGGACCCATCACCCAGTTCGACCAGCTTGTGCGCACCACGATCCGCCTGGACAACCGTGCCAGACAACGTCGGTCGGAGAGACCGATCCTTCCTGGCAACCATTACCCCAGGCAGGGGCCAAGTCCTCGACTGGAGGAGCAGCAGTCTGAGGGATCCGAACCCATGGACCTGTCCCGGGCCGGTACGAGGATCTCTACCGAGGAACGAGCATGCCGCAGAACCACCGGTTCGTGCTTCTACTGTGGGAGGCCGGGTCACAACCAGGCTCGGTGCTCCTTCAAGACCAGGAGACCTGTGGAGGTGAGAGCTGTCGACAGACATGAGGGGTCTGACAGAGACAACCATCGTCCCACGCTCACGACTTTGTTAATTCTGCCCGACAGAACGACCCGGATTAACTCGTTGGTGGATTCTGGAGTGGACGCCAATCTCATTGACAAAGTTTTGGTGTCTGAACTGAACATCCCCACCCTCCCTCTACCCCACCCTGAGAACGCGCGGTCGCTGGATGGAAGGACCTTCTGCCGCATGACACAAATCACCATTCCCATACAACTGGTCATTTCTGGAAACCATCGGGAGATGATCCAGTTCCGCGTCATCCGGTCTCCCAATGACCAACTCATCTTGGGATTACCCTGGCTCCAGAAACACAACCCCACGATCAACTGGAGTTCTAACCAAGTGCAAGCATGGAATCCTAAATGCCATCTGTCCTGCTTGCGTTCCGCTCCACCACCAGCAGAGGGAGTACCAGCTCTACCACAGACTCCCAAGCCCTCCCTGGAGAGGGTCCCCACTCCTTACCATGACCTGGGCACAGTGTTCTCCAAGACACAAGCTCAGTCATTGGCGCCTCATCGACCCTACGACTGCGCCATCGAGCTCCTTCCCGGTTCGTCACTTCCCTCAAGTCGCCTATACAATGTCTCCAGACCAGAAATGGAGGCTATGGAGAAATACATCTGTGACTGCCTGGCTAACGGACTAATTCGCCCATCTTCCTCTCCCGTCGGTGCGGGATTTTTCTTCGTTCAGAAGAAGGATGGCTCCCTACGCCCGTGCATCGACTACAGGGAGCTGAACAACATCACGGTGAGGAACAAGTATCCTCTGCCCTTGATGGACTCCGCGTTCCACCCTCTTCATGAGGCCACCATCTTCACCAAGTTGCATCTCCGCAACGCTTACCACCTGGTCCGTATCCGTAAGGGCGATGAATGGAAGACCGCCTTCAACACTTCTCTCGGACACTTCGAATACCTGGTCATGCCATTCGGCCTCACCAATGCTCCTGCTCCTGTCCTGTTAATGACGTTCTTCGGGGCTTGTTGGGCCGCCATGTGTTCGTCTACCTGGATGACATCTTAATTTACTCTAATAATGCCAAAGATCATGAGAACCACCTCAGGCAAGTGCTACAGAGACTTCTAGAGAACAGATTGTTCATCAAGGCGGAGAAGTGCGTCTTCCACTCTGACACAGTTGAGTTCCTTGGATTCATCCTTGAAAGGGGACGGATCAGGGCGGATCCCAAGAAGATTCTGGCGGTCACCGACTGGCCCACACCCACCTCACGTAAGCAACTCCAGCGCTTCTTGGGATTCGCCAACTTCTACCGAAGGTTCATCCGATCCTATAGTCAAGTGGTCTCCCCTCTAACCAAGCTCACGTCCCCTGCGGTGCCATTCCGGTGGAGCCCCGAAGCTGAGACGGCCTTCAACAAGGTCAAGAGACTGTTCTCTTCCGCTCCCATCCTGGTACACCCTGACCCTACCCGCCAGTTTGTGGTTGAGACGGATGCTTCCGACACAGGGGTGGGAGCTGTACTCTCTCAGGTGGTGGCCGCGGACAACCGACTACACCCCTGCGCCTTCTTCTCCAAGAAGCTGTCCCCGGCGGAGAGGAATTATGATGTCGGAAATCGCGAACTGCTGGCGGTCAAACTGGCATTGGAGGAGTGGAGACATTGGCTGGAGGGGTCCGAGAAGCCGTTCATCGTTTGGACCGACCACAAGAACCTGGCATACCTCCAGACAGCCAAGAGGCTGAACTCCCGACAGGCCAGATGGGCACTGTTCTTCGGGAGGTTCAACTTCTCACTCACCTACCGCCCGGGTTCTAAGAACGTTAAGCCTGACGCCCTTTCTCGCCAATTTAACACCTGTCCTGAGCGTGAGGTTCCTGAGAACATCCTTCCGGCCTCCTGCACCGTGGGGTCCGTCACCTGGAAGATCGAGTCGGTGATCCAGAGGGCTCTACGGGAGGAACCCGATCCTAGGCCCAACCCCGGATTACGCCTATACGTTGTGCAATGGGCCCATTCATCCCTCCTTTCCTGCCATCCCGGCTTTACCCGCACCTTGGCGGTGCTGAAGAGGAGATTCTGGTGGAGTTCCATGATCCCCGACACCAGACGCTTCATCAAGGCTTGCACCACATGCGCCAGAAGCAAAGCATCACACCAGGCCCCTGCTGGACTGCTTCAACCATTGCCGGTGCCCAGCCGACCCTGGAGCCACATTGGAGTGGACTTCGTGACCGGACTTCCCCTTTCCGAGGGTAACACCATCATCCTGACTGTGGTGGACCGATTCAGCAAAGCGGCACACTTCATCCCCCAGGCTGGATTGCCCACCGCCCAAGAGACAGCTGACGTCCTCGTGAGAGAGGTTTTCTGCATTCACGGACTTCCCTCGGATATCGTTTCTGACCGCGGCCCACAGTTCATCTCCCAGGTTTGGAAAGCGTTCTGTGTGGCCCTCAGGACCAACACCTAGCCTCTCTTCGGGCTACCACCCGCAGTCCAACGGCCAAACTGAGAGGGCCAATCAGGACCTGGGGGCCGCTCTACGCTGCGTATTGGCCAAGAATCCTGCCGCATGGAGCAAGATGCTCACCTGGGTGGAGTACGCACACAACACCTTACCCTGCGCCGTCACCGGGAAATCGCCGTTTGAGATCTCCCTGGGCTACCAACCTCCACTGTTCCCTGACCAGGAAGCAGAGACCGCTGTTCCCTCCCTTGCCATCCACATGAAACGGTGCGCCAAGGTTTGGAGGGATGCCAAGGCCGCGCTGCTAAGCACGGCAGATCGTAATCGGTGTTTTGCTGATCGCCACCGCACTCCAGCCCCTGCTTACAGACTAGGTGACTCCGTCTGGCTGTCCACTAAGGACATTCCCCTACAAGCCACCTCTCACAAGCTACAACCCCGCTTTATTGGTCCCTTTAAAATCCACAGTATCATCAACCCTTCCTCTGTTAAACTGTCACTCCCTGCTTCACTTAGGATTCACCCCACTTTCCATGTTTCTTGTATTAAGCCTGTATCCTCTCACCCCATATGTCCCCCGGATCCCCCACCACCTCCCCCCCGCATTATTGACAACCACCCTGCATTCACCGTTAAGAAACTCTTGAACATTCGTAAGAGGGGCCGTGGGGTGCAATACTTGGTTGACTGGGAGGGCTATGGCCCTGAGGAGCGTTCCTGGGTCGCTCCCAGTCTCATTCTGGACAAATCGCTCATCAGAGACTTCCATCGTGACCACCCTGATAAATTCCAAGGACCGCCAGGAGTCGGTCGTTAAGGGGGGGGTCCTGTCACGTTTCAGGTCTGTCTTGCCATGTTTTATGTTTATTGATGTTGTCTTAGTCACGTAGTGTCTTATCATGTATTATGTTAGTCTAGGTTCATTATGTTGTTTAGTTATCTCTTGTTACGATATATTGTCTTGTCATGTCTAGTTATGTTTCGTTACGATTTATTTTTACCTTGTTATGTTGAGTGGTTATCGTCTTAGTTCGTTTCGTGTTATGTTTTGATTTATGTTTATTGTTACGCAAAGTGGTCCCTTGCTGCTCTAACTAATTGTCTACACCTGTCTACACCTGCATTTATAGCCCAGTCGCACTTCGGTTCTTCGTGAAATTGTCTGCCTCTTGTCCGTCAAAGCAACTCTTGAGCATTATACCATTGATTACTCATTAAGATCCAAGCCTGTTTACCGACCACTGTTTATTGATTTCTGTTTTGTTGACCATCGCTTGTTTTTGACCACGTCCTCGCCTACCGTTTTGTACCTTTGCCTCGCTGTTTGTTTTATGGTTTCGACTTCCGCATCGCCCTCGACTACGCCTCTGCCTGCCGTCCGCCTGTTCATCTGCCCCGCTGACGGCTCTCCTGCTACCGGACCTCCCTGCACGTCTACCGACTACGAGCTTGCCTCTTCCCTCGGCACCGTGCTTTTTGTTTGTTTACTATTTGTTTGGCTGGATCTACGTGTATGGACTTTGCTTGTTTTGACTACGCCCCTGGGATTCGTCCCGAATAAAGCCCTGAGGGGTCTTTATATAACTATTGTTTCTGAGTCGTGCATTTTGGGTCCAACCCCCACGCACCCGTCTCACAATTTGGGCAGCTGGACGTTCTTTTATCTCTTTACGTCTTCAATCAATGTGTGTTTAGCTAAATCCTTTATTTGTCTCATATTTTAAGTTACAGTTGAAATCATTCAATAGACAGAGTGCATAGATTGCATACATTGAACCATTCAAAAACAAAATGAGAGATTTCAGTTTTTGCTATTGACATTTCAGAAAAATTTCACTTTGAGCCCAGTTCAAGGCAGTAAACAAAATACAGTTCATTAAGGTCAAATCAAATGAAAAGTTAATTTTTAATGTGAGAACGTGAATGTGTCTGGGGAAATTCATTAGTTTTACAAAGACGCAAAACAAAGTTTCAATTCAGTTTTCTAAATGGAAAAGTATTCTCATAATAGCGACATATAACATAGAGTGATGATTATCTAACATATAACAGATCAACAAGGCAGTAAATAATAAACTTCAAACACAGATGCAAGCAAAGATATAGAGCTGATAATTGCCAATGACACATGAAGATTATATGCTTTAATTATAAGAATTATTAACAAGATAGAACACATAATTATATATATTTGAACACATATTTCCATATTTTACATTTACATTTTAGTCATTTGGCAGACGCTTTTAATCCAAAGCGACTTAGAAGTGCATAGGTTCTTCCACAAGTCAAAGCATCACATCCATAACTAGGAAAATACACATGAAATGCTGTTCTAAACATATAGTCATCATAAGTGCAATTATATATTTTTTGGGGTTAGACAAGGAGGATAGGGATATCAGAAAGGGGGGCGGGGGAAATCAGGAGGGAGGACTAAGATAGAGTTTGAAAAGGTATGTTTTTAGTCTGCGTCAAAATAGGGGGAGGGATTCTGCTGTCCTGACAGTGGTAGGCAAGTCATTCCACCACTGAGGAACCAGAACGGAAAACAGGCGTGAACGTGCAGCTCGACCGCCAGGTGCACGTAGAGAGGGAACCATAAGGAGACCAGAGCTGGCAGACCAGAGTGGTGTAGCTGGGGAGTAGGGAGTGATCAAGGATTGGATGTAAGGTGGGGCAGTCCCCTTAGCAGCCTGAAATGCCAACACTAGGACCTTGAATCGGATGCGTGCGGCAATAGGAAGCCAGTGGAGGCCAATGAGAAGCGGGGTGACATGAGCCGACCTGGGCTGACTGGTGATCAGGCGGGCTGCAGCATTCTGGACCAGCTGGAGGGGCTTGATGGCACACGCTGGGAGACCGGCAAGGAGGGAGTTGCAGTAATCCAGGCGGGAAATGACGAGCGCCTGGACTAGGAGCTGGGTGGCTTTCTCCGTCAGGAGATGACGGATACGGCGTATATCTGGCAGTGGAGGATACTTGTGGAGCCAGGGTGAGGCAGTTTTCAAGAGTCACCCCAAGATTCTTTGCCGTACGGGAGGAGGAAACTACAAAGTCCTCAACAGTCACTGAGAGGTCGATTGACGGAGAGGACTTAGCAGGGATGTAGAGAAGCTCAGTTTTGGCAAGGTTAAGCTTCAGGTGGTGGGAAGTCATCCACGCAGAGATATCAGCCAAGCAGGCAGAGATCTGTGTGGTGACTTGGGTATCGGGGGGGGAAGGAACTAAAGAGTTGGGTGTCATTAGCGTAAGAGTGATAAGAAAAGCCATGGGAAGAGATAACAGAACCAAGAGACATGATGTATAGCGAGAAGAGGAGAGGACCAAGAACTGAGCCCTGCGGGACTCCAGTTTGTAGGGGGTGAGGGTCAGAGACTGAGCCCCTCCAAGTCACCTGGTAGGAGCGACCAGAGAGGTAGGAGGAAAACCAAGCGAGGGCAGACCCTGTGACACCCATCCCAGACAGCGATGAGAGCAGAATCTCATGGTTGACTGTATCAAAGGCGGCCGACAGGTCGAGGAAGATGAGGACAGAGGAGAGGGATTTGGCTTTAGCAGAGTGGAGTGCCTCAGTGACTGCGAGTGGCTACTCTTGAAGCCGGACTGGTTGGGGTCATGGAGATTGTTGTGAAGAAGATAAGTGGACAGTTGGGAGCAGACCGCCCATTCCAGAGTCTTGGCAAGAAAGGGAAGAAGAGAGACAGGCCGGTAGTTGCTCAGAGCAAAGGGGTCAAGAGTAGGTATTTTCTTTAATATGGAGGTGACAATATGAAATTAAACTGTTGAAATATCACAGCCTATTTACTATCCGAATGAATGGAACAATGGACAGAGATCAGCCATGATGATTCAAAGGCAGGATTTGTACAGATAAATGCTGCATAGGTAATGATAGAGGCAATATCACTTTGTAGTATGAATATGATTTTATGAGTACAATGAGCTGCTGATGGTATTATCTCTCATAGAACCAGAGAAGACTCAGGGGAGGCTGCAGAAATTCAGCAGTGTCTGTGTCAGTGATCAGGGGCCTCATTTATAAACGTTGCGTAGGCACAAAAGAATGCGTACGCCACTTTCTAAGCAAACTTTGGCATTTATAAAAAACAAACTTGACCGGAAAATGTGCGGTCCTCCACGGAAACTCTGACCCATGCGTACGCACATTAACTGGAGAAATGAGAAACTGTGCCTTTAATGCTCGTGACGTAAGACCAGGAAAACGGGAAGTGAAACAGGATTTAAAAAGGTATAAAGATTTGCCGGGAGTTGTGGCTGGGTATGGCTGCTGTAAGGACGTGTTATACTTATAAAAGTGTTGTGTTGTTGAATCTCGCTATACGGGTTCTCTCCCTTCCTAAGTGCAACACAACATTTGGCGACGAGAGAAGTCGAAAATGATATACAACAGATACCACTGTGTAAAATAAATCGAAATTGATTGTTGTTGATTGTACTCTTAAAGGGTTCTGATTTTCTGCATGTTTACACTAGGACTCGGAACTATACTGTCCTCTCAGGTCCTCTTTGCACTTTTTCTTGTGTTTAATTTGCACTTTGTTGTACGTCGGTCTGGATAAGAGCGTCTGCTAAATGCCATGCAATGTAATGTAATGTAATGTAATGAAATATTACCTCTCACGTATCATATACGAAGAGTTAATTTGCAAAAACGGATAAAAGCCTCTCTTACAACGAATAAACAAACAGCTGTTTGATTGTTGCTCCCTGGAGTGCCCAAAAAATATGATTTAGGATGATAAATATAAACGGAGATGTTGTTGTAAAATAATCCCTCAAATATGTAGACGAATTGTTAAACAATACTTCATGTTATTAAATGTATTCTCATAAATAATATGGTGAACAGTCAGACAAATTGCGCTGCACTGATGCCGTTTACAATGCGTCAGTCGGGCAGATACGAGCATAGTTTCATATATTGTTATCATATTCATTTATTACGTTTTATAATGTGTTTATTGTTATAAATTTTTGTTCGTTTTATCTCTTAATTTTGTAACTGTGTTTTCAATGGTGCTAGACAAATAACATGTATTATTATTATTATTATTATCATCGTCATCATCACATTCGTTGTGCAGAACTGTTCGTCATTTACAGGATAATTCCCACACCTGTAGCTTTTCAGAGGCAATCAAATGGCTGAAATCCCTTTTCGTGGCCTTCTTTTCAGCGTTTGCCATTGTCGTCTTCGTGAAATGCATATTCATTAGGGGCGTTTCACTGCCTATTTATAGGCAACTGTGGGCGGGACATGAAGCCGGCAAAGCTGCGCCACATTTAGAGTTGATTGTGATTTATAAAGGAAAATTGGCGTGGGATGTGCGTATGCACTGTTCTATAAATCAGACTATTGTTTTCCGGTCTCCGGTTTTCATAAGGAAGGATTCCTTCAGACTTTCCCTGGCTTGTTCCTGGGTTATACATTTCCAATGGGGGGGAATATCAGCAGACTTGGCTTCATATTCCTTGGCAAACTGCTTGTTAAACTTGCTGAAGACGTACTTCCAGTAGTCTGAGGCCTGGATGCTGGTGTCAGGCTGGATGAGCCAGTCAGGGTAAATGCTCCGATAGTCCTTGTATGGATGCCATTTCTTCTCTGTTCCAGTCAACCTGAAGTGCTTCTCACTGACAACATTAGTGGAGCAGATATTGCTCAGTAATATCTGTGATTCATGATATCTCCATCCCGCAATGCCCTGAGGACGGTGAATGGAAGCAAAGTGCTCTGTGTGGCTCTTGCCACCAGCTTCACAGGGGGTCTCACAGAAGGGACACTGCCTCCCACAGCCAAACACCCTGTTAAACAGCTCCTTCTGTGGCTGAAAGGGCAGTGAGGTCAGCCTGGCCCTCACATCCCCACCTTTCTGAAACTCTGCGGTAAAGGCCTGTTCCATTTCATCCACAAGCACCTCCAGACACCGGGAAAAGTCTTCTGGCTTGGCAGAGTTTAAGGCCAGGACTGCTCTGAGGGGGTCTTTGGGGATGACAAGCTCCTTCTGTAGGTCACTACAGATATCCTGAATGAACTGTTGAATGTTCTGGGCCTCCTCACCCCTTCCTGCTGCCTGTTCAGCTGCCTTCATCTGTGAGGTCTTAATGGCTTCTTTTATTCTTCTAACCATCACCTTCAGGTGATTCATCTCAATGTTCCTGAGGCTATCTCCCTCTGAGAACTGCTTCACCATCAGCTTCAATATCCAGTCATGTACAAAGGTCTCGTAATTTTTTATGTATCTCACAAAGTCCTGAAAGTTATCATCCTTAAGTAGCTGCTCAAGGATTGAGAACTGGAAGAAGGTTCGAGTGCTGAAATCAATGGCTGTCTGTCCTGTCAACATTTCATCTACAAGGTCAGGGCCCAGAGATTTGGTGATGTATTCCTTCACCGCAGGTTGAAGACAGTTAACAGTGAAATCATTGGCTTTCTTCTGACACTGGTCTCTTTTGTTGAACAGGTCCTTGAAGTCTGTGTAGTACTGTTGCTTGAACTGTTCCAGACAGTGACGAGGATCATTTGCATGGATGAAAGCCAGATGCATTTTTTTAAACTCCCGTGCTGCATGTCCACAGATGTGAATCTTCAGCTTGGCCTGAAATTCAGCAGTTGTTTCCAGATTCTTGTCCAGGATTTTGTCTCCAATGCAAAGCAAGTCTATTGTGTATGTTTTATGGTAATCAGATTTTGTTCTCACTTTCTCATTGACAAACTGCTTGCTCTGCTCAATGATGTGATCAACTACCTGCTGGAACTCCTTCAGCTCCTTTCCAAAGTCAAAATTCTGAATCCTTTGATTTAATGCCAGATGTTCACTTTTCACTTTGAATGGCTCGCTTCCATATCCAGACAAGTTGCCCACTTTTGACAGTATTTCACGTACTAAGCTGCCTTTCATCTCTAAGTTAACCCACAGCTGGTGGTAGATGTCTTGCACAATGTCTTGTTCTTCCATGCCAGGGAACCGCAGCTCCTCCACGGTCTCATTCCACATCTTCTCAAATTCATCCACCAACTGTTGATCTGACAGATCTTTACTTTTCCTGCATTTCTCAATCAGCCCCTGCACCTTTTCCTCCATTTTGGCTGTGTGGTTTTTCTTGATGCTCTCTAACCTGAACATACCCTTTCTGATCTCCACCGCTGCCTCAAGCTTGTTTGTCACAGAGTTCTCTGTCTTCCTCCTGATAGTTTTGGCTGTGTTGTTCAATTCTTCCTTGAACTTCTCTACCAAGTGAACATGTCCCTCTTGCCTCTTGTAGAATTCAGTGAGGTTGGACAAAATAAGCTTTTCCCCTTTCGCCAGTTCTACCAAGGCCTTAGTTTTCAGGTGGCTCAGTAACTCATCCAAATTCTTAAATTCTGCTTCTGTGCCAAAGTTTGACACCTTTGTCTCAGCTTCCATTAGCCAGGAGTACATGTTCTTCCTGAAGGCCCAATCCCATTTGTAGAACTCAGTGCAAAGGTGAGCATAAGCTTCAGCTACAAGGCTATTGCGGAAGCTGAAGATGAAGTTCTCATATTTCACTGCTTTCCATAAGCTCTTGGTCCATTCATGGAACTCAATGATTGTGTGTGCTGAGCTGTTTCCAGATTTTTGTTCCATAAACTTCTCAATCACACTCCTCTTGAAAAGATCCACAGACTCACTGTAGCCAACACTGACAGGGGCCATGGGAGGGTGGCCGTGCCAGAGCCCAGGTATGTACCAGGTGTTTCTCTCTGGATCATACTCCATGACATCAGTAAATGTGTAGTTGTTTCCCTTCTTTTCCATCTTAGCTGCTGCTTGGGTCATCTCATTCAGCTTATCCAGCAGATGTTTCCTGTCTCTCATGTTACTGTCATGGGCAGAGATGTCTGGCACATTCTGGTGCACAAACTGACAGCAGGGTTTTCTCCCAACTTCTTTCATGCGCAGGAAGGCGTGCACCACAATCTGCAGGATATCGTTAATTTCCGTGGAATTTTCCATGGCGATGTTGATGACTGTGATGTCACTCAGCCCCACCACCAGAGTGGCCAGTTCATTATCATGCTCATAACTGTCATCCAGCTGTGCCAACTGTGGTGCCTTCAAACCTTCAGTGTCAATAATCATGATGTAATCACACCCAAGCCGCACTTTAAAATCCTCTTTCACTCTGATGAGGAGCATGAAGGCCCCTCTGGTGCACCTGCCACTACTGACAGCAAACTGGACCCCAAACATGGTGTTCAAGAGGGTGGACTTCCCAGTGCCCTGTACCCCCAGTACAGTGATCACCCGGATCTTACATGTATTCCTTGTTAGATCATGGAGTTCTTTCAGAACCTGTGTCATCCACTCCAGAGGAATATTGCTTGAGTCTCCATCCACCAGCTCCAGAGGAAAGCCCTCCTGTAGCAGCTTGGCACAGAGACGTGGCAGGCGCTTAATCTCTGGGGTGAGGGCTTTGGGGAGTGAGCAGGCCGACTCGTACAGCTGACCCATTTCCCTCAGGAAGTGCTCCGTCCCCAAGGAGCAGCTGGAGATCTCCCTGTCCAACTGTGCAATGAGCTCCATGTTTTCTGAGGAACTCTGACACTGTTCCTTGTACTTTGCCCGAAGAAGTGGAAGGCTTTTGCGTGACAGATTATCCAGATTGATCCTCATCCACTTCAGGAAATACTTGCGCTCCTCTGTGGAACTGCACATCGCGGAGATGAAACGGGACATAGAATCGGAGATGCTGTGAGCCCTCTGCTGTTCCCTGAGATTCTGCCTCTGATCTGTAAGCTCATTCTTGTAAACTTCTATGTTTTTCTCCCCAGAATTTTTCATCCTGCACTGTTCCTTCTCCAGTTTGGCCAGCTGTTTCCATGCAGTCCCTTGCAAGGGCAGCTCTTTCTCCTTGAAGCTCAATATTTCAGATATTCCTCCTGTGATTTCATCAGCCTTCTGCTTGCCCCTCTTACATTGGATGTATTCTTCATCAATACGGATCCCTAAATCATGGACAAGATCAGACATCCTTTCAATGCTCATTTTAACGTTTTCCTTTAAAATTCCACGGATAGCCGAACACAATTTTTTGTTGAATTCTGCATCATTCATCCGCCGATGCTTTTTGATGGTGTTCCTGGGTTTTGTCTCAGAAACACATCTCCTGAAGTCATCCTCATTGAAGGTCTGGCTCTGTGAATTGGTGATCAAAATCAAAAAAAAAGTCTTAAATTGCATAGATTCCAGAAATCTTTGTTCAAACTCAAAGTCGTCGCAAAACACAAATATAGCAGTAGATGTGCGGCAGAGGAAAGCGTACTGAGTTTCAGAGTCTCTGAGATCCCCACGGAGGTTAGCTATAGCCAGAGGCTCAGAGAAGATGTCAGTGTTTTTGTTCCCACTGGGCAGATACCAGCTGATTTCCACCAGACCATTGGAAATCCTCCTTGGGGTGTCACCGCACTCCATGTTTTTGTGAACGAAGGTGTCCTGGTACTGCAGAGGGTTGCTGAGGACCTGGTTCAGAATGTGAGACTTGGACATGCTGCTGTTTCCCAGCCTCACAAAAGAGACCATGGGGAGGTCAGACAGAACAATGCTCTCCTCCACAAACCCTCTTGGGTCCTCCATAGAATGAGGTTTGTACTTTTTCACAATATCCCTCATGGCCCACAGCATTAAAGTGCACTGCTTGGTATCACATTTAGGAATCAGCAGAGGCACAGAGAACTGGCACATGGACATTTTCAAAGCCATCTCCTGCTGGAGAAAGCTATCTGAACACAGAAATACAGCAGTTATGAGGTCAAGGGGGTTGACTCTGTTGCTATGGTCCTGTGCATTGTGCTCAGTGCTCAGTAAGCTGTCTAGGTTTTGGGCCTCTGTGTCCTGTTCTGAGGAGCAGCTCATTCGGCGAAACGACACATTCACCATCATCAGCTTCCTCAGGAAACACCATGGCAGAGATTTCAGAGACTGGATGTTTTCATCAGATAAAGTCTCTCCATCAATGTGGAGCGCCTGGCTGAGAGTCAGCTTGTTCTTCAGGTGGTGTTCCAGTCCCAGGTCACTCAGCAGCTCCTCCAGACTGGTTCCTGTCATTGGGGATGGAAGCTGCATTAGTACATTTGCACAGTAGAACAGTAATAAAATCATAAGAATGCACATACATATACTTGCACATCAAAAAATGACTAATGTTCTTGACAGACTGAATGCTTCATATTCCTGAGTGATGCTATGGCCAGTGATTGTACCCTGTTCATCATCAAGTCATCTCTAGCCCTGGACCATGATTCTGAGGTGTTCAGGGACACTTGTATGCAGTGATCCTCCCTGCCGAGTCCCTCCCCCCACCCTCAGAGCTGCTCCCTCATGCACAGGCCTTACTGGGATCCTGGTGTTGAACCAAAGTCTGATGCCTTAACCTTGCACCACCGTGGAGCTCCCAGACAAAAACATTTTTATGTCTATATTTAAACATGTTTTACCGCATTTTAATAAGAGGTCACAGAAATGTATTCTTTAATTAAGTTCATTCCAGACTTAAAAATCACTGCTGCTAGAGCCATAGACCCTGACTGTCACTAGGTAGGTCACCTGGAAACTCATTATTCTCCAGCTGTGGAAACATGGCAAAGGGAAGTTGTTGGAGATATTGAGGTGAATAAGTATTGAGGACAATTAGTCAGAAGGAGGAAGTTTTTTTGGTGAATTTGTCTAGGGCCAGGACCCCTCCTCCTACACTGTTCCCTATCACTGTGCTGGGACATTGGATTTCTGCTTGGTCCAGAGGGAAGAGCACCTCCCACTGGCCTACCAGCAGGATGTCTCCCTCCTCTTCTGCTTGGGGTCCTCACCTTTACTCATGGTCTCATCTTCAGACACACTCACACTGTGCTCTGAGTCTTCAGTTTCCTGCAATGAAAAACATCACAGACAGTGTATTCACATTTTGCAAGCTCTTTGTTGGTATTTGTTTTATACAATATTTTAAAACATATTTTAATTAGTTGAATAATGCAGCTGGGACCTGTCAGTCCTAGAGGCTGTCCAATCAAGCTGCAGTCTTTCCTGGTTTTTGGTGTGTTTAGCAAGTGCTTAATTCAATGATTGCTTGGGAAGATCACAATCCTTGTTTGCAAGGCCTACACAAAGCTCTTTTTTAATTTGGCCCTCCACAACTAGACATTGTGGCCTGCAGAACTGGAGTTTGACTCAGAGTTTTGTCAAATCTCACCTCCTCCTCCTCGTGTGCAGTGCCCTTACTCAAGGTCCCATCCATGTTATCAGTATCTGCTGAACATCTCTTAGCTGGGTCAGCAGAGGAGGGTTGGGACTGGGCCAGGCATGAGGATGTGTTCTCTGGTGCTGGTTCTGTGCCCAGACTGGATCGGTTGTCTGTGGTCTCCTCCCTATTCTCAGAATCTGCACCTGAGATGCTCAAAGACAGACCACAGTCACACGCCCTGCTATGTGAGGTCCAAGGAAGGGTCTCAAACCCTTAACATCCACCCCAAGTAAAATGTGTCATTTTAAAAAACTGTTTCTTTAAAGCAGGACAGCATGCATGGTGCAGTTGGTAGCACTGCCACCTCACAGCAAGGAGGTCCTGGGTTCGTAATCCCAGTCAACCGGGGCCTCTCTTTGTGGAGTTTGCATGTTCTCCCCGTGTTCGTGTGGGTTTCCTCCCACAGTCCAAAGACATGCAGGTTAGGCTGATTGGAGAGTCTAAATTGCCCGTAGGTATGAGTGTGTGAGTGAATGGTGTGTGTGCCCTGCGATGGACTGGCGACCTGTCCAGGGTGTATTCCTGCCTTTCGCCCAATGTATGATAGGCTCCAGCCCCCCTGCGACCCTGTTTAGGATAAGCGGGTTAAGATAAAAGATGGATGGATGGAGTTTCTTTAAAGCAGTGCAATGGTGCACAGCTAAGCACTAGTGGCTCAGCTAAGCACCATAAAAGACATGGCTCAGCATCACAGTGGCGCTATTATGGTCTGCGTTTTCTGTGTCTATATTTTGTAAGTCCTCAGAATTTTTGCCTTTTGTTTCACCTGTGTTCCACTTCCTGATTGTTGTACTCACCGGATTCTTGTTTCCTCTTGTTATCTCCCTATATACACTTATATTTTGTGTAGTATTTGACAGATTATCATGTGCTTCCGCGATACTTTCCAGTCTTTTTTCCTGTCTGATTACCTGTGTATCGACCTGTTTGGCTTTCGACTTCTGAGTCCTGGATTACCCTTCTCTTCGTCTTTGACTCACTGTGTTTGGACTCCCTTTGATTTATCGGTTTGTGTTTTTGGTTTTCAATTCTGTTCATCCGCTTGTTTGGACTATCTAATTGTTTTTGTTGCATCTGTTTGCCTGGCTATCAGACCCCTGCTTGGAGTATTGTTTAAGAACTGTTTATTCTACACCTGTTTGCTGGTTCTTGACTTTGGCTTGTCTACTTGTCTAAGTTAATAAAGACTTTAACTTGAACTTTTGTGGTCTCGCCATTGGGTCAGTCAGCTGAAGATCTTATGCACATCCTATAAATGTTCAGTCATGAAAACCTTGTCTTCATTTGAAGCATAAAACATTAGCAAAACAAATTTCATCCTTAAACAGCCTTTATAGTCGATGATGGAAAAAACAAAGACATTCAGCCTATTGTCAGCACAATTGAGCACTACTGCAAAATAAACCTAAATTAGAAGAGAACCGTCATTGTCTTTTATCTTGGTGAGTACATTACCTAATTTACCCATTAGGGCAGTCATCTAAACTGTTAAGTTGAAATTGCTACTGCTTTGACTAGTTTAGCAAGCTGGGTGAATGATAGCTAGCTAAGTAATGACATGAAAATTAAACTAGGGGGGCTGGTTATTAACTAGCATGCTAGGTTTACCTGGGACAGGTTTCCTTGCAGAGCACAGTTTGTTGCCACATTCACTGCAGAATTTGTCATTCTGCCCACATTCAGTGCTGCAACTGGGGCACTCCATCTGCATCCGTCTGGGCAAACATAACATAACAAAACACAACACAACACAACACAATGATGAGAACAGGCCATCCAGCCCAGCAATGCTCACCTTTACCAAACACTAAAGTGTACCTCCTGCTTAGTTTGCCTAAAAGCTAGATAGTTTCTAACACCGTATCAAGCCTGGTTTTGAAAACCCCCCAGTGTTTCTGCCTCCACTACATGTCCTGACATGCTACTCCACACAGTGACCACTCTGTGTGAAAGAATACTTTGTAATATCTGTGAAGAATTTATCCTTGGCCAATGTCCATTTATGCTCTCTTGTTGTGCTAACCAAACTCACCCTGAAGAATCACCTGTAGTTGACTTGGTTAATTCCTTTAATGAATTTAAAAGCCTCAATCAAATCACCCCGAAGTCTCCCTTTACTAAGCTTAGAGAGACAAAGCATCTCAAGTCAAGCTCTTTACTTTTATCTTTTATACACGGAATCAATCAGGTTTCCCTTCTTTGAACCTTTGTAACATCACACAGTTACAGCAAGAAGAGTCAAAGCACCTTGTACAAAATGTAGAAATGTGAGGTTGGAGATGGAAAGGAAACCAGGTAATTCCCTTCCATGAAAAGTAAACCGAAAGTAATGCTTTGCATGTCTGAAAGGGTTGAGACTACTTTCATTTAGCGGATGCTGTGATCCAGAGCAACTCACCTGGATTTTGAGCAATGGTGCCAAACCAGACTAATAACAAGAAAAGACATGTAGCATCACTAAAGTACAGAAATCTAAAGCTTCAGCAATCGCAAGTAAACAGGTCTATTAAAAATGTTGCTGTTGTCTCAATGGGCATGGGAAATGAGTAAATACTGAAGCTGGGCCATTATAGGGGAGACAGAGACCGAAAATGCAACATTAAGAATAAGGCCAAACCACAAACAGAAAATTCAGTATTCTGGAATAAGATCAAGCCATACAGCAGCTATGGGGAGTGAGGAGTTCATTGAGATTAAATAAATGCAGATGTGGTCAATGTAGTTAACACGAGACACAAATCTAGGTAGATATACAGAAGTTTATTTCATACGTCATGAGGGAAATCTCATATCAAATTAATGAGAGTACTTGGTTACAATTATTGCTGCTAAAGGTGGTTAAATTAAATTTAAGGGGGCAATGACTTTTTCATTCAATGTTTTATTGTTTGATAACTTTTTTCATTCAATCAATGAAACAATCATTACTCAGTTCCCCTTTGTCCAGTATTACATTTCTAAAGATCTGAAACCATTCGGTGTGAAAGATATGCAGTAATGGAGGAAATTATGGTACTGCACATTCTCAGCTTTGGCTTCAATACATTTTGGTTTCACCATGTACAAATTACAACACTTTTATCCGTAGTCCCCCCCCATTTAGCGTTGCATTAACACTGGGAATTTTCTGTGCAGGTATGATAAGCTGTGAATAACACCAATGGTGCCCTTGTTTCATTTGCCTCCCATGCCCAGCACAAAGTCCTGCACGGTCCTGTGCTATAGTGCTTGTCTGAAGCCGTTTATATTAGCCAGTAATATGAAGATGTTTAATTTAGCTTCACTTACCTATGAAATCTCTTCTGGAATCAGTTCAGCTGCAACATTTTTTCTACAAAAGAATAAAGCAAAGTGTGAGGATGAAATGAGACTGATGCTCCAAACTGAGTGCCTTTAACAATGACCCAACAGTTAACTGTGAGGCAATGTTCTGGTTTTGCAGTCTTTCTTGGAAGAGTGGGTGTGGCACCTCTTCGCTTTACTTTTGGTGGAACTCTGGCCAGAAAAGGACCAGATTCCTCCAGACCCTCACAGTGAATGCTGTTGAGGGGAAATTTTTGAATCCTGAGTTCAAAAGCTCCAAAAGAAAAAATTAAAAAGAATTATGAGTCTGTATAAACTATGTTACTGAAACATTAAGGCATTGTGCAAAACTGCTGTGCTTCCTCTTTCAGACCAGATATTTGATGACCGGATGCTGAGTCAAAAATACACTGCATTGCCAATCAAACTGCACACATCTATTTGTTTTTTGTTAAACGATATAATTTATACTTTCTACATCATAAGCCCCCTGTGTTATGAGGATGCCGGTAAAGGATCCAAGTGCAGACCAGACATGGAGCGCAAAAACAGGGTTTATTAAGTCCTCAAAAATGGACAATGCACAACAGCCGACCACAGGAATAAAAAGTAAAACACAAAAAATCCAAAGCTCAGAAGTTACAGGGAACGTGAACAAAAATATTCTCCAAAAATCAGAACAAGTAAAACACAAAAATCCAAAGCTCAGAAGTTACAGGGAATGTGGAACAAAAATATTCTACAAACAGAACAGCGCAAAGGTAAGCAGCGCAAAAGTTTGACAGCGTTTCTCACCAACCTTACGGGCAGATACTGGTACGATCTGACAAAGAACACCAAACAAAGGGGAGCTTAAATAAACAGAGGAGGCAACTAAAAGGCAGAGAAAACGAGGAACAGGGGGAACCAATCAGGGCAATGATTATGTAAATAAACCGAAGGGGGCGTGGCTAACAGAGGCAGGTGAGGGTGGGGTTCAGGACAAAGAAAACACAAGCACATGGTAAGGCAGACACAAACACAGGAATACCATGACTGTCAAGACAAACATGAGTATCCATCCATCCATCCATTATCTGAACCCGCTTATCCTGATCAGGGTCGCAGGGGGGCTGGAGCCTATCCCAGCATACATTGGGCGAAAGGCAGGAATACACCCTGGACAGGTCGCCAGTCCATCGCAGGGCACACGCACCATTCACTCACACACTCATGCCTACGGGCAATTTAGACTCTCCAATCGGCCTAACCTGCATGTCTTTGGACTGTGGGAGGAAACCGGAGTACCCGGAGGAAACCCACGCAGACACGGGGAGAACATGCAAACTCCACACAGAGAGGCCCCGGCCGACGGGGATTCGAACCCAGGACCTCCTTGCTGTGAGGCGGCAGTGCTACCCACTGCATCATCCGTGCCGCCACAAACATGAGTATGAAAAACAATAAATTACAAAAATAAACGATAATAAACAATGAAATTAATTCACAGACCACAGATCATGACACCCTGACTTGGTGGAACGCCGAGTTTACAGCAGAAAACCAGTCCAGCAACTGAACTAATTCACGGTAACTGCTGGGACGCTCATTTGAATTTGAATGCAATGCCAGTGA